>NC_042979.1:50283760-50446260 GCF_901001165.1 Salmo trutta | reverse complement strand
ATTCTGTTCTTCTGAAATATATTTTCTTCATATCATAATGTTTCTTTAGACCTGACTAAAATAAATAATAGATTTATTGTAATGGTGTATATTAAACTGATTTATTCTAAAGTCGCGCATAAGCTTGTTGTATGAAGCTTGTATGGAGGCCTGGAATACCTTCAGGTTGGTGTCTGTTGCTGGAATGAATTCAGGTTGGTGTCTTTCACTGGAATGAATTCAGGTTGGTGTCTGTCGCTGGAATACCTTCAGTTTGGTGTCTGTCACTGGAATACCTTCAGGTTGGTGTCTGTCACTGGAATACCTTCAGGTTGGTGTCTGTCACTGGAATACCTTCAGGTTGGTGTCTGTCACTGGAATACCTTCAGGTTGGTGTCTGTCGCTGGAATACCTTCAGGTTGGTGTCTGTCACTGGAATACCTTCAGGTTGGTGTCTGTCGCTGGAATACCTTCAGGTTGGTGTCTGTCACGGGATAAACTTCAATATGGGGTTTGTCCTTGGTAAGGCTGTGGCGGTCACAGCATTTTGTCAGCCGGTTATTGTCTTGCCAAAGACTGTTGGTCTTACGGTAATTGACCATTATTTAACATAAACGCGTTTAGCATCTCCAGGCCTCCACAGCCCTAACCATGTGTTTGATGTATTTAATACACTTCCACTGATTCTGCTCCAGTCCTCACCATGTGTTTGACATCTTTAATACTCTTCCACTGATTCTGCTCCAGCCCTAACCATGTGTTTGACATCTTTAATACTATTCCACTGATTCTGCTCCAGCCCTAACCATGTGTTTGATGTATTTAATACTATTCCACTGATTCTGCTCCAGCCCTAACCATGTGTTTGATGTATTTAATACTATTCCACTGATTCTGCTCCAGCCCTAACCATGTGTTTGATGTATTTAATACTCTTCCACTGATTCTGCTCCAGCCCTAACCATGTGTTTGATGTATTTAATACTATTCCACTGATTCTGCTCCAGTCCTAACCATGTGTTTGATGTATTTAATACTATTCCACTGATTCTGCTCCAGCCCTAACCATGTGTTTGATGTATTTAATACTATTCCACTGATTCTGCTCCAGTCCTAACCATGTGTTTGATGTATTTAATACTCTTCCACTGATTCTGCTCCAGCCATTACCATGAGCCTGCCTCCCCTGTGTGAAAGTGTGTGTACAAATACTTCTAACAATAACAATCAATGTTACAATGTTACTACACAGTCTATTACATGTTCAACATGGCCCATGGCCCATGACCAATCAATACGCATTGTAGATAAAATACATGTTTAGGTTCCAATAATAATATCAGCTTCAAAATGAAGTCATGCAAAAGATAAACAACAAACAAGGAACACGCAAATAAACAAAACCTTTTAAACCACAATCACAGCAGCACTGCCAATTAAATCTGAGGAATGGGGTAGCCCAATCACAGTAGCCCTGCCAATTAAAGCTGAGAAATGGGATAGACCAATAACAGCAGCCCTGCCAATTAAAGTTGAGGAATCAAATCAAATTAAATCAAATTTTAGTCAAATTATTAGTCACATGCTCTGAATACAACAGGTGTAGTAGACCTTACAGTGAAATTCTTACTTACGAGCCCCTAACCGACAATGCAGTTACAAAAAAGACGGATAAGAATAAGAGATAAAAGTAACACGTATTTAAAGAGGAGCAGTAAAAAATGTGGATGAAGCTGTAGAGATATCTTACTGCTCTGTGTGTGTGGATATAGCTGTAGAGATATCTTACTGCTGAGTGTGGATATAGCTGTAGAGATATCTTACTGCTGAGTGTGGATATAGCTGTAGAGATATCTTACTGCTGAGTGTGGATATAGCTGTAGAGATATCTAACTGCTGAGTGTGGATATAGCTGTAGAGATATCTAACTGCTGTGTGTGGATGAAGCTGTAGAGATATCTTACTGCTCTGTGTGGATATAGCTGTAGAGATATCTTACTGCTGAGTGTGGATATAGCTGTAGAGATATCTTACTGCTGAGTGTGGATGAAGCTGTAGAGATATCTTACTGCTGAGTGTGGATATAGCTGTAGAGATATCTTACTGCTGAGTGTGGATATAGCTGTAGAGATATCTTACTGCTGAGTGTGGATATAGCTGTAGAGATATCTTACTGCTGTGTGTGGATATAGCTGTAGAGATATCTTACTGCTGAGTGTGGATATAGCTGTAGAGATATCTTACTGCTGTGTGTGGATGAAGCTGTAGAGATATCTTACTGCTGAGTGTAGATATAGCTGTAGAGATATCTTACTGCTGTGTGTGGATGAAGCTGTAGAGATATCTTACTGCTGAGTGTAGATATAGCTGTAGAGATATCTTACTGCTGAGTGTGGATATAGCTGTAGAGATATCTTACTGCTGAGTGTAGATATAGCTGTAGAGATATCTTACTGCTGAGTGTGGATATAGCTGTAGAGATATCTTACTGCTGAGTGTAGATATAGCTGTAGAGATATCTTACTGCTGAGTGTGGATATAGCTGTAGAGATATCTTACTGCTGAGTGTAGATATAGCTGTAGAGATATCTTACTGCTGAGTGTGGATATAGCTGTAGAGATATCTTACTGCTGAGTGTGGATATAGCTGTAGAGATATCTTACTGCTGTGTGGATGAAGCTGTCTCTAGAGATATCTTACTGTTGTCAGTGGAAGAAGCTGTAGAGATATCTTACTGCTGTGTGTGGATATAGCTGTACAGATATCTTACTGCTGTGTGGATATAGCTGTAGAGATATCTTACTGCTCTGTGTGGATATAGCTGTAGAGATATCTTACTGCTGTGTGGATGAAGCTGTCTCTAGAGATATCTTACTGTTGTCAGCGGAAGAAGCTGTCCTTAGAGATATCTTACTGCTCTGTGTTAGTAACAAGTATTTAAAGAGGAGCAGTAAAAAATAAAATAACAATATATACAGGGGGGTGCCGGTACAGAGTCAATGTGCGGGGGCACCGGTTAGTTGAAGTAGTATGTACATGTAGGAAGTTAATTAAAGTGACTATGCACAGATGACAGCAGAGAGTGGCAGTGGTGTGGAGAGAGGAGCGGTGGGCAATGTGAATAGTCTGAGTAGCCATTTGATTAGGTGTTCAGGAGTCTTATGGCTTGGGGGTAGAAGCTGTTTAGAAGCCTCTTGGACCTAGACTTGGCACTCCGGTATGATTTGTCGTGTGGTAGCAGAGAGAACAGTCTATGACTAGGGTGGCTGGAGTCTTTGACAATTTTCAGGGCCTTCCTCTGACACCGCCTGGTATAGAGGTCGTGGATGGCAGGAAGCTTGGCCCCAGTGATGTACTGGGCCATTCGCACTACCTTCTGTAATGCCTTGTGGTCGCAGGCGAGCAGTTGCCATACCAGGCAGTGATGCAACCAGTCAGGTTGCTCTCGATGGTAAAGCTGTAGAACCTTTTAAGGATCTGAGGACCCATGCCAAATATTTTCCTTCTCCTGAGGGGGAATAGATTTTGTCGTGCACGCTTCACGACTGTCATGGTGTGCTTGGACCATGTAAGTTTGTTGGAGATGTGGACACCAGGGAACTTGAAGCTCTCAACCTGCTCCACTACAGCCCCGTTGATGAGAATGGGGGCGTGCTCGGTCCTCTTTTTTTCTGTAGTCCACAATCATCTCCTTTGTCTTGAGCCTATTGAGGGAGAGGTTGTTGTCCTGGCACCACACAGCCAGGTCTCTGACCTCCTCCCTATGGGCTGTATCGTTGTTGTCGGTGATCAGGCCTACCACTGTTGTGTCATCTGCAAACTTAATGATGGTGTTTAGTCCCGTGTGGCTCAGTTGGTAGAGCATGGTGTTTGCAACGCCAGGGTTGTGGGTTCGATTCCCACGGGGGACCAGTACAGAGAAAAAAAAATGTATGAAATGTATGCATTCACTACTGTAAGTCGCTCTGGATAAGAACGTCTGCTAAATGACTAAAATGGAAATGTAAAATGTGTTTTGAGTCGTGCCTGGCCGTGCAGTCATGAGTTAACAGGGAGTGCAGGAGGGGGCTGAGCATGCACCCCTGAGGGGCCCCTGTGTTGAGGATCAGCATGGCAGATGTGCTGTTACCTACCCTTACCACCTGGGGGCGGCACGTCAGGAAGTCCAGGATCCAGTTGCATATGGAGGTGTTTAGTCCCAGAGTCCTTAGCTTATTGATGAGCTTTGAGGGCACTATGGTGTTTAACGCTGAGCTGTAGTCAATGAATAGCATTCTCACATAGGTGTTCCTTTTGTCCAGGTGGGAAAGGGCAGTGTGGAGTGCAATAGAAAATGCATCATTTGTGGATCTGTTGGGGCAGAATGCAAATTGGAGAGGGTCTAGAGTTTCTGGGATGATGGTGTTGATGTTAACCATGACCAGCCTTTCAAAGCACTTCATGGCTACAGAAGTGAGTGCTAGGGGTTGGTAGTCATTTAGGCAGGTTACCTTAGTGTTCTTGGGCACAGGCACTATTGTGTCTGCTTGAAACATGTTGGTATTACAGACTCGGACAGGGAGAGGTTGAAAATGTCATTGAAGACACTTGCTAGTTGGTCAGCGCATGCTCGGAGTACACGTCCTGGTAATCCGTCTGGCCCTGAGGCCTTGTGAATGTTGACCTGTTTAAAGGTCTTACTTACGTCGGCTACGGAGAGCGTGATCACACAGTCTTCTGGTACAGCTGGGGGGCTCATACTTGTTTTAGTGTTATTTGCCTCGAAGCGAGCATAGAAGTAGTTTACCTCATCTGGTAGGCTCGTGTCACTGGGCAGCTCTCGGCTGTGCTTCCCTTTGTAGTCTGTAATGTTTTGCAGGCCCTGCCATATACGACGAGCGTCAGAGCTAATCCATGGTTTCTGGTTGGGGTATGTACGTACAGTCACTCTGGGGACGACGTCATCGATGTACTTATTGATGAAGCCAATGACATATGTGGTGTAGTCCTTAATGCCTTTGGAGGAACATATTCCAGTCTGTGATAGCAAAACAGTCCTGTAGCTTAGAATCCGCTTCGTCTGACCACTTTTTTATAGACCGAGTCACTGGTACTTCCTGTTTAAATTGTTGCTTGTAAACAGGAACCAGGAGGATAGAATTATGGTCAGATTTACCAAATGGAGGTGGAGGGAGAGCTTTGTATGCATCTCTGTGTGTGGAGTAAAGGTGGTCCAGAGTTACTTTCCCTCTGGTTGCACATTTAACATGCTGATAGAAATTCAGTAAAACTGATTTAAGTTTCCCTGCATTAAAGTCCGCGGCTACTAGAAGCGTCGCCTTTGGGTCAGCGTTTTCTTGTTTGCTTAGGCGCGAATACAGCTCATTTAATGCTATCTTGGGGCAGCCCAATAACATTAGCCCTACCAATTAAAGCTGAGGAATGGGGTAGCCCAATCACAGCAGCCCTACTAATTAAAGCTGAGGAATGGGGTAGCCCAATCACAGCAGCCCTACCAATTAAAGCTGAGGAATGGGGTAGCCCAATCACAGCAGCCCTAACAATTAAAGCTGAGGAATGGGGTAGCCCAATCACAGCAGCCCTACCAATTAAAGCTGAGGAATGGGGTAGCCCAATCACAGCAGCCCTACTAATTAAAGCTGAGGAATGGGGTAGCCCAATCACAGCAGCCCTACCAATTAAAGCTGAGGAATAGGGTAGCCCAATCACAGCAGCCCTAACAATTAAAGCTGAGGAATGGGGTAGCCCAATCACAGCAGCCCTACTAATTAAAGCTGAGGAATGGGGTAGCCCAATCACAGCAGCCCTACTGATTAAAGCTGAGGAATGGGGTAGCCCAATCACAGCAGCCCTACTAATTAAAGCTGAGGAATGGGGTAGCCCAATCACAGCAGCCCTACTAATTAAAGCTGAGGAATGGGGTACCCCAATCACAGCAGCCCTACTAATTAAAGCTGAGGAATGGGGCAGAAGAAAAGTAACATCTTTACCCTCTACTCCCTCAACCCCTACCAGGTATCAATTTTCTACCTGAATGTATGTTAACCAACAACAACTAAGAGGCCTGCAACCCAAATGGGCCATATAAACAATCCAGCATGTTTTGGAGTGTACACTTGTCAGTAGCATTGTGCCAGGAGTCCCAACTCCAAGGACTACGTTATTTTACTATTGAACTATGACTTCTTTCTTAGGAGTGGAGAAAGATACTTAGAGTACAAAACCCTTCCATTACAAAGGAGAGATTTTAGTGATTCAGGGTTGTTAGTGTAGTCCCCAGCTGCTCATTTAACTTTCCCCTCACATCCTGCAGAATGGGTTCTATATTATAGTTTGCTATAAACAGGAAAACTGAATTTAATAACAATAATAATCATAATCTACGTGGTAGACCTCTGGGAATCCATTGATTCAAGAGTTGAAAATAATATGCATTCTAAATGAGGGAAACAGATTGTTTAATCTAATCAGTACAGTTTGTGTTGAGATATGTATGTGTTGTGTGTGTGCGTGTCTGCGTGTGTGAGTGTGTGTGAGTCACGCTCCTGCTTCAATTTGAATGCCAGTGTATAAACAGACATAGTCTCTCCTAAGTGACCGGTATGCACTATATTAATTCCTTCAATCTGTCTGTTTATCTGCCTCGTGATGCGTAAAACAACCAGCTCTCTCAGTGCTGGTAAACAGGGACTGACTAGCAGAGAGTCTGAGGCATGTGTCTCTCACCATGTTCATTTTGACATAAAGTATATAAACGTAAACCTGAGTCGGTAAATAATATGTCTATGTACTTGAACAAGATACCTGACCCTTAATCTGCTCCAGGATCTATCATACTACTATAGTATACCCTGTAAATTACCACCTATAACACTACTATAGTATACCCTGTAAATTACCACCTATCACACTACTATAGTATACCCTGTAAATTACCACCTATCACACTACTATAGTATACCCTGTAAATTACCACTTATAATACTACTATTGTATACCCTGTAAATTATCACCTATCACACTACTATAGTATACCCTGTAAATTACCACTTATAATACTACTATTGTAAAACACCACATTACACTGCACCTATCATACTACTATGGCTAACCCTGTAAAACACCACATTACACTGCACCTATCATCCTACTATGACTGACCCTGTAAAATAACTTATTTCACTGTACCTGTCCAGTGTGTAGTGTTTTCCTCAAACTTTCTTAATCAGTTTGTTTCTTGCATTACTACACACACCCGGGTAGAAGTATTGGAATATTAATCACTGGGTACTCACTGGCCACCCGACCTCCCAGAATACCCTGAGACTGCAGAACAATGGACGGGGCGAGGTCTTAGTGAAATTAAGGCGCAGGGCAACCTGTTCTCCATTAGTGAGCATACTACTCGCCAATGTTCAATCATTAAAGAACAAACTTGACGAACTCAGAGCGAGGATGGCACACTTGATCCTGTAACATGCTCTGTTTTTCTGAGACTTGGCTTTCCTCTGACATCGAGATGGATTATATTCAACCAGGGGGTTTTACAGTTTTTCGAGCAAGTGGGAAGGAAACTCTCTCTGGCAAGAGCAAAGGTGACCAGCCTGAGACTACATTAGGCTCACAAGTGAATTATTTCAATGTTTTCAAGAAGCCACACAATACAGGCTTTCAATCCACACCAAGATGTGATCGTTTCTTATTGACTAATGTCCGTATTTGAAATGTGTGAGTAAATCAAGTCAAACAGGGTGATTGAGTTATTTGTGTCAGAAGGGTGTGGGCTGGAATCGCACCAGCACGGTAGGCCTGTATGTGCTGAAGGCAGCAGCCCTCACCACTAGGCCTCCCCACGATTGAACTCCATTTTGACCTTAGATATTGGTCTCCAATATGCTACGACATAATAGTGCCAATTGTATCCTATATTGTTTTATTAAGCTATGTAAAATGATGGTTGTTGATGTGTATTGCTGCATTTCAGATAGATTTTGTACATTTGAATTTTGCAGTAATAGGACCTAACCTAGCGAGCGAGTGAGAGAGATTATTTTTTCGTTAGCACGCCCTGATACCAATGACTCAACTGCCCCTGCACGGAGAGAAAGACATGAATAGTCATCACAGTAGTCATCCCAGTAGTCATCATGAATAGTCATCACTAGAGGTCGACCGATTATGATTTTTCAACGCCGATACCGATTATTGGAGGACCGGCGAAGCCGATACCGATTAATCGGCCGATATATTTTCTATTTTTTTTATAATGACAATTACAACAATACTGAATGAACACTTATTTTAACTTAATATAATACATCAATAAAATCAATTTAGCCTCAAATAAATAGTGAAACATGTTCAATTTGGTTTAAATAATGCAAAACAAGGTGTTGGAGAAGAAAGTAAAAGTGCAATATGTGCCATGTAAGAAAGCTAATGTTTAAGTGCCTTGCTCAGAACATGGGAACATATGAAGGCTAGTGGTTCCTTTTAACATGAGTCTTCAATATTCCCAGGTAAGAAGTTTTAGGTTGTAGTTATTATATTATTATAGGAATTATAGGACTATTTCTCTCTATACAATTTGTATTTCATATACCTTTGACTATTGGATGTTCTTATAGGCACTTTAGTATTGCCAGTGTAACAGTATAGCTCTGTCCCTCTCCTCGCTCCTACCTGGGCTCAAACCAGGAACACATCGACAACAGCCACCCTCGAAGCAGTGTTACCCATGCAGAGGAAGGGAAAAAACTACTCCAAGTCTCAGAGCGAGTGACGTTTGAAACGCTATTAGCGTGTACCCGGCTAACTAGCTAGCCATTTCACATCGGTTACACCAGCCTAATCGTGGGAGTTGATAGGCTTGAAGGGGTGGGTATAATTTGTGGAACGTTCCAACAGGAATCTGTTCCAAAAAACATAAAGTAAAAGGTTGCCAACCAACAACGCATACAAAGTAGCAACGCATACACACCTAGCTAACTAGCTGCCGAATAGGCATCAACTCACCACGTAGCTTATTCTTAATGTTTGTCCATAGGCAAACATACATGTGAGGACAGACATTTTTCGGAATAAACGTGATGAGTGAAAAACGCAATGACATAGACCACTCCCTACCCGGTATCTTATTCTGCCGCTATACAACTTTGTATGCGTTGTTTTTTGGAAACCTTGTTATTTACGAAGTTTTTGGAATAGATTCTGTTGGAACGTTCCACAAATTATACCCGCCCAGGTTGAAGTCATAAACAGCGCAATGCTTGAAGGGCTGTTTGAATGAATGCTTACGAGCGTGCTGCTGTCTACCACCGCTCAGTTAGACTGCTCTATCAAATCATAAACTTAATTATAATATAATAAACACACAGAAATACGAGCCTTGGATCATTAATATGGTCGAATCTGGAAACTATCATCTCGAAAACAAACGTTTTTTTCTTTCAGTGACATACGGAACCGTTCCGTATTTTATCTAACGGGTGGCTAAGTCTAAATATTCCTGTTAGGCATTGATGTTTATGGTTAGGTACATTGGTGCAACGACAGTACTTTTTTCACAAATGCGCTTGTTAAATCAACACCCATTTGTCGAAGTAGGCTGTGATTCAATGAAAATTAACAGGCACCACATCGATTATATGCAACGCAGGACACGTTAGATAAACTAGTAATATCATCAACCATGTGTAGTTAACTAGTGATTATGTTAAGATTGATAGTTTTTTATAAGTCTAATGCTAGCTAGCAACTTACCTTTGCTTCTTACTGCCCTCATGTAACAGGTAGTCAGCTTGCCATGCAGGCTCCTCGTGGAGTGCAATGTAAGGCAGGTGGTTAGAGCGTTGGACTAGTAACCGAAGGTTGCAAAAACGAATCCCCCCTGAACAAGGCAGTTAACCCCCGTTTCTAGGCCGTCATTGTAAATAAGAATGTGTTCTTAATCTGACTTGCCTAGTTAAATAAAGGTGTAAAAAATAAAAAAAATAAAAAATAGGCAAATCGGAGGCCAAAAATACCGATTACCGATTGTTATGAAAACTTGAAATCGGCCCTAATTAATCGGCCATTCCGATTAATCGGTCGACCTCTAGTCATCACAGTAGTCATCATGAATAGTCATCACAGTAGTCATCATGAATAGTCATCACAATAGTCATCACAATAGTCATCCCAGTAGTCATCATGAATAGTCACCCAGGCCTGAAGAAGAAACAAAAGGTATGTATGTAAAGCATCAGTTTGAGAAGTTGAGTCTGACCTATTGAACAACATGGTATGAACTGACTAGAAAGGAGAGTAGCAGACTGCAGCAGCTCAGTGGACAAGAGGAGGAAATACCCTATGGTGCCGTACCATCTGCTTGGAGAGTCAAGAGAAGAGAGACTCAATGACGAATGGGGTTAGTGTTATGAATTATGTTGTTGTGGAGTCCAGTTAGGGTTAAGGGTTTGGTTAGTGTTACGTAATGATGCTGATGTTGTTCTACTATGGACAGATGTTCATGATCAACTCCCCTCCTCTCCTCCTCTCTTCCCATTATCTCCTAAACCTAACCCCCCTGACGCCACAGCACCCCTCCTAAACCTAACCCCACAACGCCCCAGAACCCCTCCTAAACCAAACCCCCCTGACGCCCCAGAACCCCTCCTAAACCTAACGCCCCAGAACCCCTCCTAAACCTGACGCCCCAGAACCCCTCCTAAACATAACCCCACAACGCCCCAGAACCCCTCCTAAACCTAACCCCACAACGCCCCAGAACCCAGATATCTCCCATGTGTGTTTCCCAGACTGACCAGAGCTGAGCTGAGCTGCATATTCTCACATCCCAACATCCCCGCTCAGCTCGTAAAAGTGTAGCTCTTCCATGTGAGTTCACCCCCTCCCTGGAGCTTCTAGCCCATTCCCACAGAACAAAACAGAAAGATAGATTGCTGATGGCTATATGAACCTAACCAACTCACTCCTAAATGTGAAGCATCAATTAAAGCTTTTCCTCCTTTTCATCTTCATGTCAGACTGGTTTCCCTTCCTGTCCCTAATTGAATGGAGCCATGGACCCCCTGTGTTTCTGTACTTCCTTCACAGTGCATCGGGGTTGGGGACAGGGCGGGTGAACTTTATTACTGTGTTTATTCTGCCTCCACTGAAAGGGTTTGTGTGTTTGGTTGAATATAATCTGCAGCATCCCTCTTGTGGCTCAGCCCAGATATAAGGAAGGAGGGGGAGGTGATAGGGAGGAGAGAGGGAGGGAGAGGGGGAGGAGACAGGGAGGGAAAGAAGGTGGAGAGAAGGAGAGAGGAGGGAGAAGAGGAAGGAGAGAGGGAAGAAAGAGGAGGGAGAGAGGGAGGAGAGAGGAAGGAGAGAAGGATGAGAGAGGAAGAAGAGGGAACGAAGGAGGTGAGAAGGAGGAGAGAGGAAGGAAAGAGGAGGGACAGGAGGAGGGAGAGAAGAAGGAGAGAAGGAGGAGAGAGGAAGAAGAGGAGAATGAGGGAGGAAGGAGAGAAGGAAAGAGGAGGGAAAGAAGAAGAGGACATTTTGCAGCTAGAGAGAGAGAGAGAGAGAGAGAGAGAGAGAGAGAGAGAGAGAGAGAGAGAGAGAGAGAGAGAGAGAGAGAGAGAGAGAGAGAGAGAGAGAGAGAGAGAGAGAGAGAGAGAGAGAGAGAGAGAGAGAGAGAGAGAGAGAGAGAGAGAGAGAGAGAGAGAGAGAGAGAGAGAGAGAGAGCCTTGAGAGAGAGAACCTGTTAATCAGAGTCCTCTGGAGGGATTAGAACACAGGAGGTTGGTGGCACCTTAATTGGGGAGGACAGGCTCGCGGCAATGGCTGGAGCAAAATATGTGGAATGGTAGATATCACATGCATCAAACACATGGGCTCCATTCCATTTGCTCCTTTCCAGACATTATTATGAGCCCTCCTCCCCCTCAGCAGCCTCCTCTGGATTAGACGGAGGGCAAAGTAATGACTTAACGCTAAAGATGTTTTTAAAAGAGAGGAAGAGGAGATGTGAAATATGGAAGAGTGTTCCTGTCTTTCATATGCACAGCTCAGTACATGACTGTTAAACTGGCTATACTGCAGGTATAGTGCAGTGCAGCACAGACATCTGATGTTAAACCACATTTTATGATCCGTTTGTGCTACTTATTTCTCTGGTTGAATTTTTATTTCAGATTAAAGGGGAGTGTGTTTAAAGGCATACGGATCTGACACACATACTTAAACATTTGCCTTGATGAGTTGTGGGATGTCAAGCAGTAAGTACAGTACCAATCAATAGTTTGGACACATACTCATTCAAGGGCTTTTCTGTATTTTTCCTATTTTCTACATTGTAGAATAATTAGTGAAGACATCAAAACTATGAAAGAACACATATGGAATCATGTAGTAACCAAGAAAGTGGTAAACAGATTTTAGATTCTTCAAAGTACCCACCCGTTGCCTTGATGACAGCTTTGCACACTTTTGGCATTACCAAAATACCCATTACTCTGGATATTCTCCTACCCTGTTCCTGTAGCTACCCAGTACTCTGTATGCCATGGGCTCTCCTACCCTGTTCCTGTAGCTACCCAGTACTCTGTATGGTCTCTCCTACCCTGTTCCTGTAGCTACCCAGTACTCTGTATGGGCTCTACTACCCTGTTCCTGCAGCTACCCAGTACTCTGGATGCCATAGCCCCTCCTACCCTGTTCCTGTAGTTACCCAGTACTCTGTATGGGCTCTGCTACCCTGTTCCTGCATCTACCCAGTACTCTGTATGGGCTCTCCTACCCTGTTCCTGCAGCTACCCAATACTCTGGATGGGTTCTCCTACCCTGTTCCTGTAGCTAACCAGTACTCTGTATGGTCCCTCCTACCCTGTTCCTGTAGCTACCCAGTACTCTGTATGCCATCGTCTCTCCTACCCTGTTCCTGTAGCTAACCAGTACTCTGTATGGTCTCTCCTACCCTGTTCCTGTAGCTACCCAGTACTCTGTATGGTGCTCCTACCCTGTTCCTGTAGCTACCCAGTACTCTGTATGCCATCGTCTCTCCTACCCTGTTCCTGTAGCTAACCAGTACTCTGTATGGTCCCTCCTACCCTGTTCCTGTAGCTACCCAGTACTCTGTATGCCATCGTCTCTCCTACCCTGTTCCTGTAGCTACCCAGTACTCTGTATGGTCTCTCCTACCCTGTTCCTGCATCTACCCAGTACTCTGTATGGGCTATGCTACCCTGTTCCTGCAGCTACCCAGTACTCTGTATGGGCTCCTCTACCCTGTTCCTGCAGCTACCCAGTACTCTGTATGCCATGGACCCTCCTACCCTGTTCCTGTAGCTATCCAGTACTCTGTATGCCATGGTCTCTCCTACCCTGTTCCTGTAGCTATCCAGTACTCTGTATGCCATGGTCTCTCCTACCCTGTTCCTGTAGCTACCCAGTACTCTGTATGCCATGGGCTCTCCTACCCTGTTCCTGTAGTTACCCAGTACTCTGTATGCCATGGGCTCTCCTACTCTGTTCCTGTAGCTACCCAGTACTCTGTATGGGCTCTCCTACCCTGTTCCTGTAGTTACCTAGTACTCTGTATGCCATGGGCACTCCTACCCTGTTCCTGCAGCTACCCAGTACTCTGTATGGGCTCTACTACCCTGTTCCTGTAGTTACCTAGTACTCTGTATGCCATTGGCTCTCCTACCCTGTTCCTGCAGCTACCCAGTACTCTGTATGGGCCCTGCTACCCTGTTCCTGTAGCTACCCAGTACTCTGGATGCCATGGGCTCTCCTACCCTGTTCCTGTATCTACCCAGTACTCTGGATGCCACGGACTCTCCTACCCTGTTCCTGTAGCTACCCAGTGCTAAATTTGGGAAACCAAGTGATATCTGCTCAGGAACTAAACGTTTCACTAAGCCGTTGACAGCCAGTCTGCACACTCTAGAAAGGAATAAAGGAGGCTACTCAAAATCCAAAAAAAATTCACTATTATTGTAGGCTAACTCTATAAGCCGCACTGCACAATCAATGCACCAACAAAATCAATGAACCAACAGAATCAACGAACCAACAGAATCAATGGACCAACAGAATCAATGAAGCAACAGAATCAATGGACCAACAGAATCAATGAACCAACAGCATCAATGGACCAACAGAATCAATGAACCAACAGCATCAATGAACAAACAGAATTAATGAATTTAATGTATTTATTTCACCTTTATTTAACCAGGTAGGCAAGTTGAGAACAAGTTCTCATTTACAATTGCGACCTGGCAAAGATAAAGCAAGCAGTTTGACACATACAACAACACAGAGTTACACATGGAGTAAAACAAACATACAGTCAATAATATAGTAGAAAAATAAGTCTATATACTACGTGAACAAATGAGGTGAGATAAGGAACGTAAAGGCAAAAAAAGGCCATGGTGGTGAAGTAAATACAATATAGCAAGTAAAACACTGGAATGGTAGATTTGCAGTGGAAGAAAGTGCAAAGTAGAAATAGAAATAATCTGGTGCAAAGGAGCAAAATAAATAAATAAATACAGAAGGGGAAGAGGTAGTTGTTTGGGCTGTTTATAGATGGGCTATGTACAGGTGCAGTAATCTGTGAGCTACTCTGACAGCTGGTGCTTAAAGCTAGTGAGGGAGATAAGTGTTTCCAGTTTTAGAGATTTTTGTAGTTCGTTCCAGTCATTGGTAGCAGAGAACTGGAAGGAGAGGCGGCCAAAGGAGGAATTGGCTTTGGGGGTGACCAGAGAGATATACCTGCTGGAGCGCGTGCTACAGGTGGGTGCTGCTATGGTGACCAGCGAGCTGAGATAAGGGGGAACTTTACCTAGCAGGGTCTTGTAGATGACCTGGAGCCAGTGGGTTTGGCGATGAGTATGAAGCGAGGGCCAGCCAACGAGAGCGTACAGGTCGCAGTGGTGGGTAGTATATGGGGCTTTGGTGACAAAACGGATGGCACTGTGATAGACTGCATCCAGTTTATTGAGTAGGGTATTGGAGGCTATTTTGTAAATGACATCGCCGAAGTCGAGGATCGGTAGGATGGTCAGTTTTATGAGGGTATGTTTGGCAGCATGAGTGAAGGATGCTTTGTTGCGAAATAACTTTGGATTGGAGATGTTTGATGTGAGTCTGGAAGGAGAGCTTACAGTCTAACCAGACACCTAGGTATTTGTAGTTGTCCACATATTCTAAGTCAGAACCGTCCAGAGTAGTGATGCTGGACGGGCGGGCAGGTGCAGACAGCGATCGGTTGAAGAGCATGCATTTAGTTTTACTTGTATTTAAGAGCAGTTGGAGGCCATGGAAGGAGATTTGTATGGCATTGAAGCTCGTCTGGAGGATAGTTAAACCTGTTAGGGCTAGGGGGCAGTATTGACATGGCCGGATAAAAAACGTACCCGATTTAATCTGGTTACTACTCCTGCCCAGTAACTAGAATATGCATATAATTATTGGCTTTGGATAGAAAACACCCTAAAGTTTCTAAAACTGTTTGAATGGTGTCTGTGAGTATAACAGAACTCATATGGCAGGCAAAACCCTGAGACAAATCCTGACAGGAAACTGAAATCTGATGTGTGGATATCACTTCAAACATTTGCCATTGAAACACACAGGGGCTTGTGGATCATTTAGCACTTCCTATGGCTTCCACTAGATGTCCCCAGTCTTTACAAAGTGGTTTGAGTCTCCTACAATCAAAATTGACTGAAATAGAGCCTGTTTATCTTGGTCACAGGGGATGGGCCATTATCATTGTGACGTCGGCGCCCATGGGTACTCTCCCTTTTGGAAACGTTTTGAAAGACAATGCAACCGTCCCAATGGAATATTATTGAAGCCCTGGTTGAAAAAGCCCCTAAAGATTTATGTTATACAACGTTTGACATGTTTGAACGAACTTAAATATATATTTTTTGCTCATTCCTGACGACAAGTCAGACGCACACGGTACATTTTCACTAGCCTTCGGAGCGCGCTAACACTATTGGGACATCAATTATTAACTTTTTTGAACAAAACTACATTTGTTATGGACCTGGGTATCCTAGAAGTGCCTTCTGATAAAGATAATCAAAGGTAAGGGATTATTTACAATAGTATTTTTGATGGTTGATCGTTCCAAGATGGCTCCAACATTTATAGCCTAGACTTTTTTTCTGGGCATACCACGTCGTTTATAGCAAAGTGTGATTTCCCAGTAAAGTTATTTTTAAATCTGGCAAAGAGATGGCATTCAAGACATGTTAATCTATAAGTCTTCGAATGACAATATTACATTTTAACAATGTTTTCGAATAGTCATTTTGTAAATTGTAGCGCTAATAAACCGGAAGCATTTGAGGCAAAAGATTTTCTGAACGTCATGCGCCGATGTAAAATGCTGTTTTTATATATAAATATGAACTTTATCGAACAAAAAATGCATGTGTTGTGTAACATGATGTCCTAGGAGTGTCATCTGATGAAGGTTGTCAAAGGTTAGTGCTGCATTTAGCTGTGTTTTGGGTATTTGTGATGCATGTTAGTTGCTTTGAAAATGGCTGTGTGATTATTTCAGGCTGGGTACTCTGCTGACATAATCTAATGTTTTGCTTTTGCTGTAAAGCCTTTTTGAAATCGGACAACGTGGTTCGATTCAGGAGAGGTGTATCTATAAAACGGTGTAAAATAGTCATATGTTTGAGAAATTGAAGTTATAGCATTTATGAGGTTTTGCATTTAGCGCGACGCGATTCCACTGGCTGCTGATTAGGGTGGGACGCAAGCGTCCCACTGGCCCAGAGAGGTTTTAACACAGTGTCCAATGAAGGGCCAGAAGTATACAGAATGGTGTCGTCTGCGTAGAGGTGGATCAGAGACTCACCAGCAGCAAGAGCGACATCATTGATGTATACAGAGAAAAGAGTTGGCCCAAGAATTGAACCCTGTGGCACCCCCATAGAGACTGCCAGAGGTCCGGACAACAGGCCCTCCGATTTAACACATTTAACTCTATCAGAGAAGTAGTTGGTGAACCAGACGAGGCAATCATTTGAGAAACCAAGGCTATTGAGTCTGCCGATGAGGATGTGGTGATTGACAGAGTCAAAAGCCTTGGCCTGGTCAATGAATACGGCTGCACAGTATTGTTTCTTATCGATGGCGGTTACGATATCGTTTAGGACCTTGAGCATGGATGAGGTGCACCCATGACCAGCTCTGAAACCAGATTGCATAGCAGAGAAGGTCAAATCAAATCAAATGTATTTATATAGCCCTTCTTACATCAGCTGATATCTCAAAGTGCTGTACAGAAACCCAGCCTAAAACCCCAAACAGCAAGCAATGCAGGTGTAGAAGCACAGTGGCTAGGAAAAACTCCCTAGAAAGGCCAAAACCTAGGAAGAAACCTAGAGAGGAACCAGGCTATGAGGGGTGGCCAGTCCTCTTCTGGCTGTGCCGGGTGCAGATTATAACAACACATGGCCAAGATGTTCAAATGTTCATAAATGACCAGCATGGTCAAATAATAATAATCATAGTAGTTGTCGAGGGTGCAACAAGTCAGTAACACAAGAGTAAGTGTCAGTTGGCTTTTTCATAGACGATCTTTGAGAGTATCTCTACCGCTCCTGCTGTCTCTAGAGAGTTGAAAACAGCAGGTCCGGGACAGGTAGCACGTCCGGTGAACAGGTCAGGGTTCCAGCAGGTCTGGAGGTGCGGTGTCTTAAGGTGCGGTGGGATTCAAAATGGTTGGTAATCTGTTTGTTGACTTGGCTTTCGAAGACCTTAGAAAGGCAGGGTAGGATAGATATAGGTCTGTAGCAGTTTGGGTCAAGAGTGTCCCCTCCTTTGAAGAGGGGGATGACAGCAGCTGCTTTCCAATCTTTTGGAATCTCAGACGACACGAAAGAGAGGTTGAACAGGCTAGTAATAGGGTTTGCAACAATTTCGGCAGATCATTTTAGAAAGAAAGGGTCCAGATAGTTTAGCCCGGCTGATTTGTAGGGGTCCAGATTTTGCAGCTCTGTCAGAACATCAGCTGACTGGATGTCACGTCCTGACCAGCAGAGGGAGCAATTGTATTAGTTTTGGTCAGGACGTGGCAGAGATTTTTATGTTACATGTGAGTTGGTTGTTGGACTCCCAATTGAAGGCAGGTGTGTTGAGTTTCCTTTGATTGGGAGTCCTATAAACAGGTGTGGGTTTTCCTTTGGGGTTGTGGGTAGTTGTTGTTGCATTGCGTTTTGTGTGCCTGCAAAACTGTTCCTGTCGTGTTTATTGTTTTTTGTCCTGTGGATGCTTTACTCGTGTTGATTAAAAATATGAGTATCCACATTCCCGCTGCGCCTTGGTCCATTCCTGACGACAGTCCTTACAGAACTACCCACCACCAAAGGACCAAGCAGCGGAGGAGGAAGGAGCAACAGGAGTACAGCGTTATGGACTCGTGGAAATGGGAACAAATCCTGGATGGAGAGGGACCATGGACTCAGGCTGGGGATTATCGCCTCCCACAGTGGGAGATTGAAGCGGAGAGGCGATTCTATGAGGAGAGAGAGCACAACGAGCATGAGAGGCAGCCCCAATGATTTTTTTGGGGGGGGCACAAGGGCTGTTTGGCGGGGCGAGATTGGAGCTCCAGGCCAGCTCCCCGTACCCTTGTGGGGCAGAGACAGACTGGACAGGTCCCGTGCTTTGGGGTAGGGGCTGTGGTGAGGCCTGGGAATTTCAGGCCGGCACGCACAGTACCAGCGCCCCGCATGTGACAGGGCGAAGTGAGAATCGAGCCTGAAGGGGTGATGCCAACCCTGTGCTCAAGACCGCCAGTGCGCCTCTACGGTCTGGTGTTTCCCGCTATACGCACTAGCATGGAGGTGCGTGTCTCCAGGCTGGCACGTCCAGTACCAGCCCCACGCATCAGGCGTATAGTACGTCAGCCCAGCCTCGCCAGTCAAGAGTCGCCAGAGCTGCCCGCCAGTCAGGAGTCGCCAGAGCTGCCCGCCAGTCAGGAGTCGCCAGAGCTGCCCGCCAGTCAGGAGTCGCCAGAGCTGCCCGCCAGTCAGGAGTCGCCAGAGCTGCCCAGTGCAGCCATCGGCGCCACCGAAGTGGGCGACGCCGAAGGTGGAGCGAGGTCCACGTCCCGCACCTGAGCCACCTCCAGGATAGGTGGGTTGGGGAGGGAGGGTGTAGCACAGTGCCGTCGTTGACGGCAGCCACCCTCCCTTCCCTCCCTTATTGTTTAGGGGGTATTGTTTATTGGTTTTGTTGGGGTATTGGGGATTATTTGTGTTTTCTTTTTTAAGATGCATTCCGGGGTCTGCACCTTTAGGGGGGGGTACTGTCACGTCCTGACCAGCAGAGGGAGCAATTGTATTAGTTTTGGTCAGGACGTGGCAGAGATTTTTGTGTTACATGTGAGTTGGTTGTTGGACTCCCAATTGAAGGCAGGTGTGTTGAGTTGCCTTTGATTGGGAGTCCTATAAACAGGTGTGGGTTTTCCTTTGTGGTTGTGGGTAGTTGTTTTTGCATTGCGTTTTGTGTGCCTGCAAAACTGTTCCTGTCGTGTTTATTGTTTTTTGTCCTGTGGATGCTTTACTCGTGTTGATTAAAAATATGAGTATCCACATTCCCGCTGCGCCTTGGTCCATTCCTGACGACAGCCCTTACACTGGATTTGGGAGAAGGAGAAATGGGAAGGCTTGGGCAAGTAGTTGTAGGGGGTGCAGTGCTGTTGACCTCGGTAGGGGTAGCCAGGTGGAAAGCATGGCCAGCCATAGAAAAATGCTTATTGAAATTCTCAATTATAGTGGATTTATCAGAGGTGACAGAGTTTCCTATCCTCAGTGCAGTGGGCAGTTGGGAGGAGGTGTTCTTATTCTCCATGGACTTTACAGTGTCCCAGAACTTTTTTGAGTTTGTGTTGCAGGAAGCAAACTTCTGCTTGAAAAAGTTAGCCTTGGCTTTTCTAACTGCCTGTGTATATTGGTTTCTAACTTCCCTGAAAAGTTGCATATCACGGGGGCTCATCGATGCTAATGCAGAATGCCACAGGATGTTTTTGTGTTGATTAAGGGCAGTCATGTCTGGAGAGAACCAAGGGCTATATCTGTTCCTGGTTCTACATTTCTTGAATGGGGCATGCTTATTTAAGATGGTGAGGAAGGCATTTAAAAAAAATAACCAGGCATCCTCTACTGACGGGATGAGGTCGATATCCTTCCAGGATACCCGGGCCAGGTTTATTAGAAAGGCTTACTTGCTGAAATGTTTCAGGGAGCGTTTGACAGTGATGACGACGAATGAAGCAACAGAATCAATGAAGCAACAGAATCAATGAAGCAACAGAATCAATGAACCAACAGAGTCAATGAACCAACAGAATCAATGAACCAACAGAATCAGTGAACCAACAGCATCAATGAACCAACAGAATCAACGAACCAACAGAATCAACGAACCAACAGCATCAACGAACCAACAGCATCAACGAAACAACAGAATCAATGGACCAACAGAATGAATGGACCAACAGCATCAATGAACCAACAGCATCAATGAACCAACAGAATCAATGGACCAACATCATCAATGGACCAACAGAATCAATGAACTAACAGCATCAATGAACCAACAGCATCAATGGACCAACAGAATCAATGGACCAACAGAATCAATGGACCAACAGAATCAATGAACGAACAGCATCAATGAACCAACAGAATCAATGAACCAACAGAATCAATGAACAAACACCTATATGTGCTCTCTCAGACTGACGGATAGAAATGTTGGATCGTACATTAGCACAAGGCAACCCGTCCGTCCATCTATTTTTTTTGTTGCTCTTTTGCAACCTAGTATCTCTACTTGCACATCATCATCTGCACATCAATCACTCTATCACTAATTGCTAAATTGTAATTATTTTGCCTACATGGCCTATTTATTGCCTTACCTCCCTAATCTTACTACATTTGCACACACTTTATATAGATTTTTTCTATTGTGTTATTGACTGTACATTTGTTTATTCCATGTGTAACTCTGTTGTTGTTTTTGTCGCACTGCTTTGCTTTATCTTAGCCAGGTCGCAGTTGTAAATGATAACTTGTTCTCAACTGGCCTACCTGGTTAAATAAAGGTGAAATAAATAAAATAACAAAAATACTGAATGAATAATAATACAGTCTACACTCAAAGGCCATTACTCAAATGTGTTACATTTTTGGAGTCCAAGCTAGACCAATTATGTACCAAACACATCTTAAATCAGTATTGTTTTATTCATGTGTTTTGTCATGTGTAATATGCGGTATGCTATGTATTATATAAAGGAAAAGTCAGATTTTAATTCAGGGATTTTTTGGGGCTTGGGCACATAAGACTATCTCTGAAACTCACTTAGACAATGCCTTTGGCGATACAATGGTAGCAATACAAGGTTATAACATTTATAGAAAAGATAGAAATGCCAATGGTGGAGGTTTGGCTGTTTATATTCAGAACCACATTCCTGTAAAGATTACAGAGGATCTCATGTTAAATACTGTTGAAGTAATATGGCTACAGGTTAACCTGCCTCACCTAAAGCCCATTCTGGTGCGAAGCTGCTATAGACCACCAAGTGCTAACAGTCAGTATCTGGATAACGTATGAAATGCTTGATAATGTATGTGATATCAACAGAGAGGTATATTTTCTAAGTGATTTAAATATTGACTGGCTTTCATCAAGCTGCCCACTCATGAAAAAGCTTTAAACTGTAACTAGTGCCTGCAACCTGGTTCAGGTTATCATTCAACCTACCAGGGTAGTTATAAACAGCACAGGAATGAAATCATCAACATGTATTGATCACATCTTTACAAATGCTGCAGAAATCTGCTCTAAAACGGTATACAAATCCATAGGATGTAGTGATCACAATATAGCAGCCATATCTAGGAAAACCAACGTTCCAAAGGCTGGGCCTAATATAGTGTATGAGGTCATACAATAAGTTTTGTAGTGATTCATATGTTGATGATGTAATGTGTAATGAGGAGAAAACAGACGCTGCACTTGACACAATTATAAAATCGAGTATTCCAGTTGCTAATAGGCAGGCAATGATTATGAAAATGACTTTAAAAACTGTTAAATCTCTGTGGATTTATGAGGAATTGAAAAGTTGTATGGTTGATGAGGCAAAAGGAATGGCAAATAAGTCTGGCTGCACAACCGATTGGGAAACATACTGCAAATTGAGAAATCATGTGACTATGATGTGACTTCTACCCCCAGACCATCAGACTGCTGAATAGATACTACTACTAGCTTCTACTAGCTTCTACCCCCAGACCATCAGACTGTTGAATAGATACTACTACTAGCTTCTACTAGCTTCTACCCCCAGACCATCAGGTTTCTGAATAGATACTACTAGCTTCTACTAGCTTCTAACCCCAGACCATCAGACTGCTGAATAGATACTACTAGCTTCTACTAGCTTCTAACCCCAGACCATCAGACTGCTGAATAGATACTACTAGCTTCTACTAGCTTCTACTAGCTTCTACTAGCTTCTACCCCCTGACCATCAGGCTGCTGAATAGATACTACTACTAGCTTCTACTAGCTTCTACTAGCTTCTACCCCCAGACCATCAGGTTTCTGAATAGATACCACTAGCTTCTACTAGCTTCTACCCCCAGACCATCAGACTGCTGAATAGGTACTACTAGCTTCTACTAGCTTCTACTAGCTTCTACTAGCTTCTACCCCCAGACCATCAGGCTGCTGAATAGACACTACTAGCTTCTACTAGCTTCTACCCCCAGACCATCAGACTGCTGAATAGACACTACTAGCTTCTACTAGCTTCTACTAGCTTCTACCCCCAGACCACCAGACTGCTGAATAGGTACTACTACTCCCCGGTTTGCCCCTCCTTCCCTGACTTCTCTTTGACCTGCACTGTTGGAGCTAGGAGTTTAATAATTTCTCTGTACCCTGCTATTACATTTAAGACCATGTGGATGTGACTAATAAACTCTAATTTAATCTCTAATCTCTAATAAACTGTCACCATGATCACCTGAAGAACATAAATATTGTCACGTTTACTTTATTTGCAGACTGTAACAACACTGAAACATTTAAAAAATACAATCATTGCTCTCTTATCTAACCTACATGCTTGTCGTCTGCAAATACATGAAACGGTTACAAGTAACAAACATTAATTGAAGTATAGTCAATGTGTTTAGAGTTGGGTCATGTCTAAATACAGTAGCCAGGGAGAGTTGAGCTGGGGATTTGGGATTAGTCTAGTTAACAGCATTTCTTAATCCTGCTCCTGGGAACCCAACGGGTTACCCATTGTTTGTATTTGCCCTAGCACGATACCAATTCAAACGATCCACTTATCATCAAGCGATGAGGATTTGAATCAGGTGTGTAGTGCTAATTCAATAACAGTATGTCTTCCGCCACTGTCCCTGTCCCACACTGGGCTCAAACCAGTATATCTTCTTCACTGTCCCTGTCCCACACTGGGCTCAAACCAGTATATCTTCCTCACTGTCCCTGTCCCACACTGGGCTCAAACCAGTGATCCTCTGTTCACAATAATTTTTTACAACAAAACATTTTTGAATCTGAAGTTCAGGCCTGTTTTTCTTTTGAAGCCAGAAGGAGGCTAGTATCAGCTACTTGTATGCCTTTACTAGACTATGGGGATAATTTATATATGAATGCTTCCGCTCAGTGTTTGAGATGAATTGACACCCTTTACCATGGCGCTTTGAGATTTATTTTAAACTGCAAAACCCTTACGCACCACTGCACTTTGTATACCAGGGTTGGCTGGCCTTCTCTAGTCACTCGTAGGCTCAGTCACTGGTATACTTTTATTTACAAAGCCATTTTGGGTTTACTACTGTTTTATTTGGGCATTTTTATTGTTCAGAAATGTGGTGGGTACTCTCTTCGTTCGCTGGACTTTATCCTGCTAACTGTTCCAAATGTCAGAATTGAATTTGGTAAAAGGGCATTTATGTCCTCTGCGCCATCGTCTTGGAACGCCTTACAAAATACTTTTAAACTGGAAGAACTTGTCCCGATTGGTATTTTTAAATCATTGATGAAGGATTTTGAGGCTGATTCCCTGACCTGTCAATGTTTCTAATTTGCTGTTTTATGATTTTGTTATACTCTTGTGAATTCAGTTTTTTTACTAGATCACCTGTAGTTATTCATCTTGTCTGTCTGTAAATGTGTAATAACTTGGTGCTGCCTACCTTGACCAGTATGCTCTTGAAAAAGTGATTTCAAATCTCAACGAGCCCTTCCCGGATAAATAAAGGTTAAATAAAATAAAATAAAAACACGTGACCCACCTCCTTGACAATGTTTGAGCCATCCAAAAGGAACCAATTGGATGGCTCCATTCATGTCTCCTCTCTCTCTCTTAGACCATGGTACTGTACTTGTGCTCCTCAGTCTTGCCTTCGTCGTTCTTCAGGGAGACGAGGTGGTGGCATTGGGGGGTTGCCCTCGGTCTCATTCATCAGAGGCAGGCCTCTCCAGAGGAATACTGAGGGGGGAGAGAGGGATAGATGGGAAGGAGAGAAAGGTATTTATAAAAAAAGAGCCATTGAGCCGTTGAGGAGCTGAGGGGAGGAGAGTGACGTGGACATGGAAGCGGAAGGTGGAGTTGACTCCATACATCTCCTAGTTGAACATCTCACTGGCATCCCAGCCTTTAGACTAACAGAGAGATACAAGGGAATGGTGGTTAGTGTGTGTCTCACTGTGTGTCACAATGTCTGTCTCACTGTCTGTCTCACTGTCTGTCTCACTGTGTGTCTCACTGTCTGTCTGTCTCACTGTGTGTCTGTCTCACTGTCTGTCTCACTGTCTGTCTCCCAGTTCACCCCGACAAGCTGACATAGTAACAGAGTAGTAACAGTGTAGTGACATGTAAACAAGAGCGTAGCAACAGTGTAGTAACAGTGTAGTAACAGTGTAGTGACAGTGTAGCAACAGTATTGTAACAGCGTAGCAAGAGTGTAGTAACAGTGTAGTGACAGTGTAGCAACAGTATAGTAACAGTGTAGTGACAGTGTAGCAACAGTATAGTAACAGCGTAGCAACAGTATAGTAACAGTGTAGTAACAGTGTAGTAACAGTGTAGTAACAGTGTAGTAACAGCGTAGTAACAGCGTAGTGACAGTATAGTAACTGTAGTGACAGTGTAGTGACAGTGTAGTGACAGTGTAGTAACAGTGTAGTGACAGTATAGTGACAGTGTAGTAACAGTGTAGTGACAGTGTAGTAACAATGTAGTAACAATGTAGTAACAGTGTAGTGACAGTGTAGTAACAGTGTAGTAACAGTGTAGTAACAGTGTAGTGACAGTGTAGTGACAGTATAGTGACAGTGTAGTGACAGTGTAGTAACAATGTAGTAACAGTATAGTGACAGTGTAGTAACAGTGTAGTAACAGTGTAGTAACAGCGTAGTGACAGCGTAGTGACAGTATAGTGACAGTGTAGTGACAGTGTAGTGACAGTATAGTGACAGTATAGTAACAGTGTAGTAACAGTGTAGTGCCAGTATAGTAACAGTGTAGTAACTGTACCCTTCTCCTCTCTAGGAGCCAGTATTCAGTATGAGCGTATGGGAGGAGACGTGACCATGCAGTGTGGGTCTCTGGACAGCGATGCCAGCGTGACGTGGAAGGTAAACGGGACGGACGTGAAGGCACGCCACCGGGAGGAGGGGTCTAGACTCATACTGATGGAGGTGGACCTCTCAAACAACGGACTCTACAGCTGCTTCCAGAACCCCAATGGAGAACGACGGGACCAGATCAACCTGCGCATCGGAAGTGAGTTCTAATGCCCATCATGCCCCTCTCTCTTTCTCTGCACATGGGCAGTGAGTTCTAATGCCCATCATACCCCTCTCGCTTTCTCTGCACATGGGCAGTGAGTTCTAATGCCCATCATACCCCTCTCTCTTTCTCTGCACATGGGCAGTGAGTTCTAATGCCCATCATACCCCTCTCTCTTTCTCTGCACATGGGCAGTGAGTTCTAATGCCCATCATACCCCTCTCTCTTTCTCTG
The DNA here is from genome assembly GCF_901001165.1 of Salmo trutta. Taxonomy (NCBI): domain Eukaryota; kingdom Metazoa; phylum Chordata; class Actinopteri; order Salmoniformes; family Salmonidae; genus Salmo; species Salmo trutta. The sequence goes on along the minus strand of NC_042979.1, from coordinate 50,420,164 downwards.
CACATGGGCAGTGAGTTCTAATGCTCTCTCCTTCCCTCTCTCTTTCTCTGCACATGGGCAGTGAGTTCTAATGCTCTCTCCTTCCCTCTCTCTTTCTCTGCACATGGGCAGTGAGATCTAATGCCCATCATACCCCTCTCTCTTTCTCTGCACATGGGTAGTGAGTTCTAATGCCCATCATACCCCTCTCTCTTTCTCTGCACATGGGCAGTGAGTTCTAATGCCCATCATACCCCTCTCTCTTTCCCTCTCTCCCTCCCCCCATTGGCAGTGAGTTGTAGTAATGAGATGTTCTCTCTCTGATCTCCTCTCTGACCTGTGGTTGATCTGTGTTTATCTGTCTACTCTATGACCAGGCATCCTGGCTCTGACACACACTCACAGCAGTCTGGTGCTGTCTCACACCTGAACAGCTTGTCTGGATGCACCCAGCTGAGTATTTTCAGAGCCTCATTAATAACAATAGGTGGCATCTTCTGACACTCCCTCCCTCCCATTACCCCTCCCTCCCATTACCCCTCCCTCCCTCCCATTACCCCTCCCTCCCATTACCCCTCCCTCCCTCCCATTATCCCTCCCATTACCCCTCCCTCCCTCCCATTACCCCTCCCTCCCTCCCATTACCCCTCCCTCCCTCCCATTACCCCTCCCTCCCATTCTCCCATTACCCCTCCCTCCCTCCCATTACCCCTCCCTCCCTCCCATTCTCCCATTCTCCCATTACCCCTCCCTCCCTTTCACCCTCCCTCCCTTTCAGGTCAGTGAGCTCGATGGAGTATTGTGGGTTGTGTAACAGGCCAGTGGGACTGATAGAGTATTGTGGGTTGTGTAACAGGCCAGTGAGACTGATGGAGTATTGTGGGTTGGGTAACAGGCCAGTGAGACTGATGGAGTATTGCAGGTTGTGTAACAGGCCAGTGAGACTGATGGAGTATTGTGGGTTGTGTAACAGGCCAATGAGACTGATGGAGTATTGTGGGTTGGGTAACAGGCCAGTGGGACTGATGGAGTATTGCAGGTTGTGTAACAGGCCAGTGAGTGTCACTGTGTGATGTCATAGTGTTATTGTCTTAGCCTGCATTACAAGAGGAACCCTATTCCCTATGTAGTGCACTACGTTTGACCAGGGCCCAAAATGAGTGATGCTGAGGGCCCATAGGGTTCTAGTCAAAAGCAGTGCACTCTGTAGGGAATAGGGTGCATCCTTAGTATTGCAGCATTGCTAACCATCTCTTCTCCTGGTCACCAGTTAGTGTGAATCTGTAGAGCTGTTTGGACTGTATACAAGGCATTGTTAGAGCTGCAATCTGACTTTGTTGCCTTACAAAAGACCCTGGTTTGTTTAAAACTTGTAATTAATGTGGGCAAGACTAAATGCATGTTGTTCTCTAATCCTCACAAATAAAAACAATTAATCAGATGGACTACTTACTCTTTGAATGGTTCAGATGATCTGGTTAAGAAGCTGAGATTTAAAGTAGGCTTATTTTATAGAAATACTGTAGATTATGTCTCTCCTAAAACAGCAGGAAGCAGATTGTACAGTTAACTTTCCTGTCAGTTCTTGATACACATATTTAACCCCTTATTTCTGTTGGCACTAAACTACCTCCATACTTCCATTCATTTGTATGGGTTACCTTCAGATGAAGGTTTAATATCTATATATATCTCCATACTTCCATTCATTTGTATGGGTTACCTTCAGATGAAGGTTTAATATCTATATATATATATATATATCTCCATACTTCCATTCATTTGTACGGGTTACCTTCAGATGAAGATTTAATATCTATATATTTCTCCAGTTTTAGCTTCTAAGTTTTATAATTCTGAGATTTCCATACCCAACTACAACATTTTCCTTCAAGATAGATCTGCCAAAGGGGGAGGAGTTGCAATCTACTGCAGAGATAGCTTGCAAAGTTCTGTCATACTTTCCAGGTCTATGCCCAAACAGTTCGAGCTTCTAATTTTAAAAATGAATCTCTCTAGAAATAAGTCTCTCACTGTTGCAGCCTGTTATAGACCCCCCTCAGCTCCCAGCTGTGCCCTGGACACCATATGTGAATTGATTACCCCCATCTAGCTTCAGAGTTCGTTCTGTTAGGTGACCTAAACTGGGATATGCTTAACACCCCGGCCATCCTGCAATCTAAACTAGATGCCCTCAATCTCACACAAATTATCAAGGAACCCACCAGGTACAACCCTAAATCCGTAAACATGGGCACCCTCATAGATATTATCCTGACCAACTTGCCCTTCAAATACACCTCTGCTGTTTTCAACCAGGATCTCAGCGATCACTGCCTCATTGCCTGCATCCTCTATGGGTCCGCGGTCAAACGACCACCCCTCATCACTGTCAAACACTCCTAAAAACCCTTCAGCGAACAGGCCTTTCTAATCGACCTCGCCCGGGTATCCTGGAAGGATATTGACCTCATTCCATCAGTAGGGGATACCTGGTTGTTCTTTAAAAGTGCTTTCCTCACCATCTTAAATAAGCATGCCCCTTTCAAAAAATGTAGAACTAAGAACAGATATAGACCTTGGTTCACTCCAGACCTGGCTGCCCTCGACCAGCACAAAAACATCCTGTGGCGGACTGCACTAGCATCAAATAGTCCCCGCGATATGCAACTTTTCAGGGAAGTCAGGAACCAATACACACAGTCAGTCAGGAAAGCAAAGGCTAGCTTTTTCAAACAGAAATGTGCATCCTGCGGCTCTAACTACAAAAAGTTCTGGGACACTGTAAAGTCCATGGAGAACAAGAGCACCTCCTCCTAGCTGCCCACTGCACTGAGGTAGGAAATACTGTTACCACCGATACATCCACTATAATTGAGAATTTCAATCAACATTTTTCTACGGCTAGCCATGCTTTCGTCCTGGCTACCCCAACCCCGGCCAACAGCTCTGCACCCCCCGCAGCTACTTGCCCAAGCCTCCCCAGCTTCTCCTTCACCCAAATCCAGATAGCAGATGTTATGAAAGAGCTGCAAAACCTGGACCCGTACAAATCAGCTGGGCTAGACAATCTGGACCCTCTTTCTAAAATTATTCGCCGCCATTGTTGCAACTCCTATTACTAGTCTGTTCAACCTCTCTTTCGTATCGTCCAAGATTCCTAAAGATTGGAAAGCTGCCGCAGTCATCCCTCTCTTCAAAGGGGGTGACACTCTACACCCAAACTGTAACAGACCTATATCCATCCTACCCTGCCTTTCCAAAGTCTTCGAAAGCCAAGTTAACAAACAGATCACTGACCATTTCGAAGTCCACGTATCTTCTCCGCTGTGCAATCCGGTTTCCGAGCCAGTCATGGGTGCACCTCAGCCACGCTCAAGGTCCTAAACGATATCATAACCTCCATCAATAAAAGACAGCACTGTAGAGCCGTCTTCATCGACCTGGCCAAGGCTTTTGACTCTGTCAATCATCGTATTCTTATCGGCAGACTCAACAGCCTTGGTTTCTAAAATGATTGCCTCGCCTTGTTCACCAACTACTTCTCAGATAGAGTTCAGTGTGTCAAATCGAAGGGCCTGATGTCTGGACCTCTGGCAGTCTCTATGGGGGTACCACAGGGTTCAATTCTTGGGCCGACTCTTTTCTCTGTATGTATCAATGATGTCGCTCTTGCTGTTGGTGATTCCTTGATCCACCTCTACGCATACGACACCATTCTGTATACATCTGGCGCTTCTTTGGACACTTTGTTAACAAACCTCCAAACGAGCTTCAATGCCATACAACACTCCTTCCATGGCCTCACAACTGCTCTTAAACGCTAGTAAAACTAAATGCATGCTCTTCAACCGATCGCTACCCGCACCCGCCCGCCTGACTAGCATCACTGCTCTGGACGGTTCTGACTTACAATATGTGGACATCTACAAATACGTAGGTGTCTGGCTAGACTGTAAACCCCCCTTTCCAGACTCATATTAAGCATCTCCAATCCAAAATTAAATCTAGAATCAGCTTCCTATTTCACAAAAAAAGTCTCCTTCACTCACGCAGCCAAACATACCTTCGTAAAACTGACTATCCTACCGATCCTCGACTTCGACGATGCAATTTACAAAATAGCCTCCAACACTCTACTCGGCAAACTGGATGCAGTCTATCACAGTGCCATCCGTTTTGTCACTGGTAACCATAACAACACCCACCCATAGCACGCGCTCCAGCAGGTATATCTCACTGGTCATCCCCAAAGCCAACACCTACTATGGCCGCCTTTCCTTCCAGTTCTCTGCTGCCATTGACTAGAACAAATTGGAAAAATCGCTGAAGTTGGAGACTTATCTTCCTCACTAACTTTAAGCATCAGCTATCTGAGCAGCTTACTGATCGCCGCTGCTGTACATAGTCCATCTGTAAATAGCCCACCCAATCTACCTACCTCATCCCCATATTGTTTTTATTTACTTTTTTGCTCTTTTGCACACCAGTATCTCTACTTGCACATCATCATCTGCTCATCTATCACTCCAGTGTTGATTTGCTAAATTGTAAGTACTTTGCTACTATGGCCTATTTATTGCCTTACCTCCTTACTCCATTTGCACACACTGTATATAGATTTTTCTATTGGGTTATTGACTGTACGTTTGTTTATTCCATGTGTAACTCTGTGTTGTTGTTTGTGTCGCACTGCTTTGCTTTATCTTGGCCAGGTCGCATTTGTAAATGAGAACGTGTTCTCAACTGGCCTACCTGGTAAAATAAAGGTGAAATAAAAATAAAATAAAAATTTGTATGGGTTACCATCAGATGAAGGTTTAATATCTATATATATCTCCATTCTTCCATTGTATGGGTTACCTTCAGCTGAGTCCCGTGACAGTTATGCGGGTTGTAGAGCAAAACAGAGAACACCATCGTGTGGGGTCTTATTAGTTTGGACTCTACAGATGTTTTTGTGAAAAGACCAATTTTCTCCTGGTCTGACAAACAGCGCTGTAGCTTTGCAACTTTCCATTGTAAATGCGGAAGGACGACATAGGTGGATTAAACTGTTTAAACTGACAGATTGTGATGGGATTTAAAAATATATGTTACTTAGATTTGCGCACGAGTGCGTCGGACTCTTAACACTTCATTACTCCCTTTGTGTTTACAAAGCTCTGCTGCACAAGCTTCCAATTCACCTAACAGCACTGTTTTTATTGTCTTGTTTTACTTTTTAAGTCACTGTTGAAGCATAAAAACATTAGTAGTGCACTATTAATGGAGTGCCATTTGAAATGTTGTCTGTGTATCTGTGATTGTGAAGGTTGGTATTTCCTGATGTCTAGCTGGATGTTATGCTATCACTAAACAATGTGATCAAAGCAGAACTTTTCATTTCTCTGGAAACAAATAGTCAGTAAACACTCACTACATCTACCTAGTGCTGTGTTCACGTACTCAAACATGCCTTTCTCTACTCCTACCTTTCTCTACTCCTACCTTTCTCTACTCTTACCTTTCTCTACTCTTACCTTTCTCTACTCTTACCTTTCTCTACTCCTACCTTTCTCTACTCCTACCTTTCTCTACTCTTACCTTTCTCTACTCCTACCTTTCTCTAGTCTTACCTTTCTCTAGTCTTACCTTTCTCTACTCTTACCTTTCTCTACTCCTACCTTTCTCTACTCTTACCTTTCTCTACTCTTACCTTTCTCTACTCCTACCTTTCTCTACTCTTACCTTTCTCTAGTCTTACCTTTCTCTACTCCTACCTTTCTCTACTCCTACCTTTCTCTACTCCTACCTTTCTCTAGTCTTACCTTTCTCTACTCCTACCTTTCTCTACTCCTACCTTTCTCTACTCCTACCTTTCTCTACTCTTACCTTTGTCTACTCATACCTTTCTTTACTCTTTCCTACCTGTCAAAGCTTTAATATCGCAGACATAAATGACCTTCCTTTAAACGAGCTGACATTAACAGCCTTCTTTTAAACACTACATGACCACTCTATGCACTATGTAGGGAATAGCATGTTATTTGGGACTCAAACTGCTGAAACTTTGAATTCTACAGCTTCGGCTGAGAACAAATCAGCCCAAATCAACTGGTTACAGGATCAACAGGGGAATAAAACCACAAAATGTAACAACAACATTAAAGTTTTAAGGCTGTCCTCTGAGATGCTGCTCACACAATAGACAGATATGGAGAAGAAATGAGATGAGGAGGGGAGAAGTTGTGGGGGAAGAGATGGAGCAGAAAAGATGGAGGGGAGGAGATGTAGGGGTGGAGGTGGAGAGAGAGAGAGAGACAGAGAGAGATGGATAGAGAGACGAGAGAGATAGATGAGAGAGAGATAGATGAGAGAGAGATAGATAGATAGAGAGATAGAGAGATAGACAGAGAGAGATAGAAAGAGAGATGAGAGAGAGACAAAAAGAGAGAGAGAGAGAGAAATAGAGATGTACAGTACACTCTTAGAAAAAAAGGGTTCTTCAGGGTTCTTCAGCTGTCCCCAAAGGAGAACCCCTTTTGGTTCCAGGTAGAACCCTTTTGGGTTCCATTGTATGACCCTCTGTAGGATTGGTTCCACATGAGGCCCAAAATGATTCTACCTGGAACCAAAAGGGTTTTTCAAAGGGTTCTCCTATGGGGACAGCCGAAGAACATTCTAGATAGCACCTTCTTCTCTAAGGGTGTAGTATGAGGTTACTGGGGTCAGCTGTAAATACTCCACTGGGTGGGTCTGGGTCAGAGCAGAGAGAGAGATCATGACATAAGTGGTGTGGCTAAGAGGCTGATTAATGTAGCATGGTCTCTATCCCACAGAAAGGGAGAGACTGTCACAACCTGCGTCAGAGCTACGCTGAACCATGAGGAGGGGAGGGAGGGAGGGAGGTGAGGGAGGGAGGGAGGGAGATTAGGGAGGTGAGGGAGGTTAGGGAGGTGAGGGAGATTAGGGAGGTGAGGGAGATTAGGGAGGTGAGGGAGGTTAGGGAGGGAGGGAGGTTAGGAAGGGAGGGAGGTTAGGGAGGGAGGGAGGGAGATTAGGGAGGTTAGGGAGGTTAGGGAGGGAGGGAGGTTAGGAAGGGAGGGAGGTTAGGGAGGGAGGGAGGTTAGGGAGGGAGGGAGGTGAGGGAGGGAGGGAGGTGAGGGAGGGAGGGAGGGAGGTTAGGGAGGTTAGGGAGGGAGGGAGGGAGGTTAGGGAGGCGGTGAGGTTAGGGAGGCAGGGAGGTTAGGGAGGTTAGGGAGGCAGGCATGGAGGGAGGGAGGTGAGGGAGGGAGATTAGGGAGGTTAGGGAGGGAGGGAGGTTAGGAAGGGAGGGAGGTTAGGGAGGGAGGGAGGTTAGGGAGGGAGTGAGTGAGTGAGTGAGTGAGTGAGTGAGTGAGTGAGTGAGGGAGGGAGGGAGGGAGGGAGGGAGGGAGGGTACATACATATCCCAACCAGAAGCCATGGATTTCAGGCAACATCCGCATCGAGCTAAAAGCTAGAGCTGCTGTTTCAAGGAGCGGGACACTAATCTGGACGCTTATCAGAAATCCCGCTACGTCCTCAGACGAACCATCAAACAGGCAAAGCTTCAATACAGGACTAAGATTGAATCCTACTACACCGGCTCTGGTGCTTGTCGGATGTGGCAGGGCTTGAAAACTATTACAGACTACAAAGGGAAAACCAGCCGCGGGCTGCCCAGTGACACGAACCTACAAGACGGGCTAAATGACTTTATTGCTCGCTTCGAGGCAAGCAACACTGAAGCATGCATGAAAGCACCAGCTGTTCTGGATGACTATGTGATCACGCTCTCCATAGCCGATGTGAGCAAGACCTTTAAACAGGTCAACATTCAGAAAGCCGCAGGGCCAGATGGATTACCAGGATGTGTACTCAGAGCATGCACGGACCAACTGGCAAGTGTCTTCACTGACATTTTCAACCTCTCCCTGACCGAGTCTGTAATACCTACATGTTTCAAGCAGACCATCATAGTCCTTGTGCCCAAGAACGTGACGATAACATGCCTAAATGACTACCGACCCGTAGCACTCACGACTGTAGCCATGAAGTGCTTTGAAAGGCTGGTCATGGCTCACATCAACACCATTATCCCGGAAACCCTGGACCCACTCCATCCCGCCCCAACAGATCCACAGACGACACAATCTCAATTGCACTAAACACTGCCCTTTCACACCTGGACAAAAGGAACACCTATGTGAGAATACTGTTCATTGACTAAAGTTTAGCGTTCAACACTATAGCGCCCTCAAAGCTCATCACTGAGCTAAGGACCCTGGGACTAAACACCTCCCTCTGCAACTGGATCCTGGACTTCCTGACGGGCCACCCCAAGGTGGTAAGGGTAGGTAACAACACATCTGCCACTCTGATCCTCAACACAGAGACCCCTCAGGGGTGTGTGCTTAGTCCCCTCCTGTACTCCCTGTTCACTCATGACTGCGTGGAACGACTCCAACACCATCATTAAGTTTGCTGACGTCACAACAGTGGTAGGCCTGATCACCGACAGCGATGAGATGGCCAATAGGGAGGAGGTCAGAGACCTGGCAGTGTGGTGCCAGGACAACAACCTGTTCACATTGACAGGGCTGTAGTGAAGCTGGTCGAGAGCTTCAAGTTCCTTGGTGTCCACATCACCAACAAACTATCATGGTCCAAACACACCAAGACTGTCGTGAAGAAGGTACGACAACGCCTATTCCCCCTCAGAAGAGGGAAAATATTTGGCATGTGTCCCCAGATCCTTAAAGATTTCTACAACTGCACCATCGAGAGCATCCTGACGGGTTGCATCACCGCCTGGTATGGCAACTTCTCAGCATCCGACTGTAAGGCACTGCAGAGGGTAGTGCTACGGCCCAGTACATCACTGGGGCCATGCTTCCTGCCATCCAGGACCTCTATACTAAGCGGGTTTTATAGGAAGGCCCAAAAAATTGTCAAAGACTCCAGTCATAGATTGTTATCTCCCTTACAAGGGCATGTAAGTAACCATTTCACAGTAAGGTCTACACATCTTGTATTCGGCGCATGTGACAAATAACATTTGTTTTGATTTGAAGAAAGAGAGGGAGGGAAGAAACGGAGAAGAGGATCATTTCTAGAAAGAAAACAGCTTATGTAAAATTGACTTCAAAAGTAGAATTGTTGGTCATTTTAGCTAACCCTTTTCCTAACCTTAACCTAATTCTCTTAACCTACATTGTATGTTCTCCTAACTGCTACGAAAGTAAATTTTGACATAGAAAAAGCTGTATGAATTGAGGTTGTTCTGAGGGCAATACGTTGTGCAACGCAAAATTAGGAATGTGTTCCTAATTAGACAAAAATACATTTTGTACATTCAAAAGTACATTTAAAACCAGAAACGAGGGAGGAAGAGAGGGAGGGAGGGAGGACAGTGAAGAGAAGAGAGAGAGGGAGGAAAGGAAGAGAGGGAAGAAGAGGAAGGAAAGGGACGGAAGATAGGGAAGAAGAGGGAGGAAGAGAGGGAGGAGAGGGAAGAAGAGGGAGGAGAGGAGGGAAGAGGGGGAGGGAAGAGGGGGATGAGAGGGGTAGAGAGGGAGGAAGAAAGGGAGAAGAGTGAAGAAGAGGGAGGAGAGGGTGGAGACAGAGGGAGGAGAGGGAGGAGAGAGAGGAGAGGGGAGGAGAGGGAGGAGAGGGAGGAGAAGGAAGAGAGGGAAGAAGAGGGAGGAGAGGGAGGGAAGAGAGGAAAGAAGAGGGAGGAGAGGGAAGAGAGGGAAGAAGAGGGAGGAGATGGAGGGAAGAGAGGGACGAAGATGGAGGAGAGGGAGGGAAGAGGGGGAGGAAAGGGAGGGAAGAAGAGGGAGGACGAAAGGGAGGAGAGGTAGGGAAGAGAGGGAGGAGAGGGAGGGAAGAGAGGAGGAGAGGGAGGGAAGAGAGGAAGGAGAGGGAGGGAAGAGAGGAAGGAGAGGGAGGGAAGAGGGAGAGGAGAGGGAGGAGAGGGAAGAGAGATAGGGAAGAGGGGGAAGAGAGGGAGGAGAGGGAGGAGAGAGAGGAGAGGGAGGGAAGAGGGAGGGAAGAGAGAGAGGAGAGGGAGGGAAGAGGGAGGGAGGAGAGAGAGGAGAGGGAGGAGAGATAGGAAGGGGAAGCGAGGGGGAAGAGGAGGCGAGAGAGGGAGGAGGAGAGAGGGCAGGGAGGAAGAGGTAGGAGAGGGAGGGAAGAGAGGGAGGGAAGAGAGGGAGGGAAGAGAGGGAGGAGAGGGAGGGAAGAGAGGAAGAAGAGGGAGGGAAGAGAGGAAGGAGAGGGAGGGAAGAGAGAGAGGAGAGGGAGGAGAGGGAGGGAAGAGAGGAAGAAGAGGGGAGGGAAGAGAGGGAGGAGAGGGAGGGAAGAGAGGAAGGAGAGATAGGGAAGAGGGGGAAGAGAGGGAGGAGAGGAAGGAGAGAGAGGAGAGGGAGGGAAGAGAGGGAAGGAAGAGAGGGAGGAAGAGCGGGTGGGAGGGAGGAGTACTGTGTCATTGGAGAATAATGAAGGTTTTCTTCCATTATAATTTGTTTTTATCTATGGTCACATTAAATACTGTAACACTTCAAAAACCCTCTCACAGCAATAGCACTGAGATGTTCTTCTCCCCAACAAATATCTGAGGTGTGACTTTGTAACTTTACAGACACAGTTGACTAAACACAGATCAGGCTAAAAATATATCACATTATTTCTGTCTGCTACGGTTCAGGAAGTGTTCAAATATTCTATCAGAGCATCTCTGAATGTGAATTCATCATTTCACCTCTGATGACTTCCGTGTTGACAGAAAATATTGTGTGTGTGTGTGAATGCATGTGTGCCTGTGTGCATCAAATCAAGTTGTATTTGTCACATGCACCGAATACAACGGGTGTAAACCTTACAGTGAAATGCTGAATACAACAGGTGTAGTAGACCTTACAGTGAAATGCTCAATACAGCAGGTGTAGACCTTACAGTGAAATGCTGAATACAACAGGTGTAGTAGACCTTACAGTGAAATGCTGAATACAACAGGTGTAGTAGACCTCACAGTGAAATGCTGAATTCAACAGGTGTAGTAGACCTCACAGTGAAATGCTGAATACAACAGGTGTAGACCTTACAGTGAAATGCTTACTTACGAGCCCCTAACCAACAATGCAGTTACAAAGAAGACGGATAAGAATAAGAGATAAAAGTAACACGTATTTAAAGAGGAGCAGTAAAAAATGTGGATGAAGCTGTAGAGATATCTTACTGCTGAGTGTGGATATAGCTGTAGAGATATCTAACTGCTGAGTGTGGATATAGCTGTAGAGATATCTTACTGCTGAGTGTGGATATAGCTGTAGAGATATCTTACTGCTGTGTGTGGATATAGCTGTAGAGATATCTTACTGCTGAGTGTGGATATAGCTGTAGAGATATCTTACTGCTGAGTGTGGATATAGCTGTAGAGATATCTTACTGCTGTGTGTGGATGAAGCTGTAGAGATATCTTACTGCTGAGTGTAGATATAGCTGTAGAGATATCTTACTGCTGAGTGTGGATATAGCTGTAGAGATATCTTACTGCTGTGTGTGGATATAGCTGTAGAGATATCTTACTGCTGAGTGTGGATATAGCTGTAGAGATATCTTACTGCTGAGTGTGGATATAGCTGTAGAGATATCTTACTGCTGAGTGTGGATATAGCTGTAGAGATATCTTACTGCTGAGTGTGGATATAGCTGTAGAGATATCTTACTGCTGAGTGTGGATATAGCTGTAGAGATATCTAACTGCCGAGTGTGGATGAAGCTGTAGAGATATCTAACTGCCGAGTGTGGATATAGCTGTAGAGATATCTTACTGCTGAGTGTGGATATAGCTGTAGAGATATCTAACTGCCGAGTGTGGATGAAGCTGTAGAGATATCTTACTGCTGAGTGTGGATATAGCTGTAGAGATATCTAACTGCTGAGTGTGGATATAGCTGTAGAGATATCTAACTGCCGAGTGTGGATGAAGCTGTAGAGATATCTTACTGCTGTGTGTGGATGAAGCTGTAGAGATATCTTACTGCTGAGTGTGGATATAGCTGTAGAGATATCTAACTGCTGAGTGTGGATATAGCTGTAGAGATATCTAACTGCCGAGTGTGGATGAAGCTGTAGAGATATCTTACTGCTGTGTGTGGATGAAGCTGTAGAGATATCTTACTGCTGAGTGTGGATATAGCTGTAGAGATATCTAACTGCCGAGTGTGGATATAGCTGTAGAGATATCTTACTGCTGAGTGTGGATGAAGCTGTAGAGATATCTTACTGCTGAGTGTGGATATAGCTGTAGAGATATCTTACTGCTGAGTGTGGATATAGCTGTAGAGATATCTTACTGCTCTGTGTGGATATAGCTTTAGAGATATCTTACTGTTGAGCGTGGATGAAGCTGTAGAGATATCTAACTGCTGAGTGTGGATAAAACTGTAGAGATATCTGAGAGACAAGGCAAGAAGGGCCTTATATTCCATCAAAACGAACATAAAATTTGACATACCAATTAGGATCTGGCTAAAAATACTTCAATCAGTTATAGAACCCATTGCCCTTTATGGTTGTGAGGTCTGGGGTCCGCTCACCAACCAAGAATTCACAAAATGGGACAAACACCAAATTGAGAGTCCGCATGCAGAATTCTGCAAAAAAAATATTATCCGTGTACAACGTAAAACACAAAATAATGCATGCAGAGCAGAATTAGGCCAGTACCCGCTAATTATCAAAATCCAGGAAAGAGCCTTTAAATTCTACAACCACCTAAAAGGAAGCGATTCCCAAACCTTCCATAACAAAGCCATCACCTACAGAGAGATTAACCTGGAGAAGAGTCCCCTTAGCAAGCAGGCCCTGGGGCTCTGTTCACAAACACAAACAGACCCCACAGAGCCCCAGGACAGCAACACAATTAGACCCAACAAAATCATGAGAAAACAAAAAGATAATTACTTGACACATTGGAAAGAATTAACAAAAAAACAGAGCAAACTGGAATGCTATTTGGCCCTAAAGAGAGTACACAGTGGCAAAATACCTGACCACTGTGACTGACCCAAAGTTAAGGAAAGCTTTGGCTAGGTACAGCCTCAGTGAGCATAGCCTTGCTATTGAGAAAGGCCGCCGTAGGCAGACCTGGCTCTCAAGAGAAGACAGGCTTTGGGCACTCTGCCCACTAAATGAGGTGGAAACTGAGCTGCACTTCCTAACCTCCTGCCAAATGTATGACCATATTAGAGACACATATTTCCCTCAGATTACACAGCTCCACAAAGAATTTGAAAACACATCTAATTTTGATAAGCTCCCATATCTACTAGGTGAAATACCACAGTGTGACATCACAGCAGCAATATTTGTGACCTGTTGCCACAAGAGAAGTTCAACCAGTGAAGAACAAAACACCATTGTAAATACAACCCTTATTTATGTTTATTTATTTTCTCTTTTCTACTTTAACCATTTGCACATCGTTACAACACTGCATAAAGACATAATATGACGTTTGTAATGTCTTTATTCTTTTGGAACTTCTGTGAGTGTAATGTTTACTGTTCATTTTTATTGTTTATTTTGCTTTAGTTTATAATCTACTTCACTTGCTTTGGCAACGTTAACATATGTTTCCCATGACAATACAGAGCAATGGTAACTTATGTTAACAATGGTAATAAAGCCCATTGAATTGAATTGAATTGAGATATCTTACTGTTGAGTGTGGATATAGCTGTAGAGATATCTTACTGCTGAGTGTGGATATAGTTGTAGAGATATCTTACTGCTGTGTGTGGATATAGCTGTAGAGATATCTAACTGCTGAGTGTGGATATAGCTGTAGAGATATCTAACTGCTGAGTGTGGATATAGCTGTAGAGATATCTTACTGCTGTGTGTGGATATAGCTGTAGAGATATCTAACTGCCGAGTGTGGATATAGCTGTAGAGATATCTAACTGCTGAGTGTGGATATAGCTGTAGAGATATCTAACTGCTGTGTGTGGATATAGCTGTAGAGATATCTAACTGCTGAGTGTGGATATAGCTGTAGAGATATCTTACTGCTGAGTGTGGATATAGCTGTAGAGATATCTTACTGCTCTGTGTGGATATAGCTGTAGAGATATCTAACTGCTGAGTGTGGATATAGCTGTAGAGATATCTTACTGCTGAGTGTGGATGAAGCTGTCTGAATCTATAGCCAGTGGGGATGTGGAGGGTAAACCACCTGGGAGCGGAACGTCAGGAAGTCCAGGATCCAGTTGCAGAGGGAGGTGTTTAGTCCAAGGGTCCTTAGCTTAGTGATGAGCTTTGTGGGCACTATGGTGTTGAATGCTGAGCTGTAGTCAAGGAATAGCATTCTCACATAGGTGTTCCTTTGGTCGAGGTGGGAAAGGGAAGTGTGGAGTGCAATAGAGATTGCATCATCTTTGGATCTGTTGGGGCGGTATGCAAATTGGAGTGGGTTTAGGGTTTCTTGGATTATGGTGTTGATGTGAGCCATGACCAGCCTTTCAAAGCACTTCATGGCTACAGACGTGAGTGGTATAGGTCGATAGTCATTTAGGCAGGTTACCTTCACTTTCTTTGGCACAGGGACTATGGTGGTTGGCTTGAAACATTACAGACTCAGTCAAGGAGATGTAGAAAATGTCAGTGAAGATGCTTGCCAGTTGGTCAGCGCATGCTCAGAGTACACGTTCTGGTAGTCCGTCTGGACCTGCGTCCTTATGAATGTTAACGTAACTCAGATCGGCTACAGAGAGCGTGATCACCCAGTCATCCGGAACATCTGATGCTCTCATGCATGTTTCAGTGTTATTTGCCTCGAAGCAAGCATAGATGTAATTTAGCTCGTCTGGTAGGCTCATGTAACTGGGCAGCTCTCGGCTGTGCTTCCCTTCATAGTCTTGAATAGTTTGCAGGCCCTGCCATATCCGACGAGTGTCAGAGTAGGTGTAGTATAATTCAATCTTAGTCCTGTATTTATTCTTTGCCTATTTGATGGTTCGTCGGTGGGCATAGCGGGATTTCTTATAAGCTTCCTGGTTAGAGTCCCGCTCCTTGAAAGCGGCAGCTCTAGCCTTTAGCTCAGTGTGGATGTTGCCTGTAATCCTTGGCTTCTGGTTGGGGTATGTACGTACAGTCACTGTGGGGACGATGTCCTCGATGGGTATACTCCTCAATGCCATCGGAAGAATCCCTGAACGTGTTCCAGTCTGTGATAGCAAAACAGTCCTGTAGTTTAGCATCTGCTTCATCTGACCATTTCAATGGTGCTTCCTGCTTTAGTTTTTGAAATTTAAGCAGGAATCAGGAGGATAGAATTATGGTCAGATTTGCCAAATGGAGGGCGAGGGAGAGCTTTGTACGTGTCTCTGTGTGTGGAGTAAAGGTGGTCTAGAATTATTTTTCATCTGGTTGCACATTTAACATGCTGATAGAAATGAGGTAAAATGGATTTAAGTTTCCATGCATTAAAGTCCCTGGAAGTAAATAGACAGCCATGAAGAATATAGATGAAAACTCTCTTGGTAAATAGTATGGTCTACAATTTATCATAAAATACTCTACCTCAGGCGAGCTAAACCTTAAAACTTCCTTAACCTACTAGATTTTGTGCACCAACTGTTGCTAATAGGACTGATGGTAGAGGCAGATTACTCACTCGCTGTCGGATCCTTACAAGATCCTCTTCTTCATGCAAATCACGGGGTTTGGGCCTTGTCGGGTGTGTGAAGTAAATCCTTTGCGTCCGACTCGTTAAAAAAAAAATCTTTGTCCAGTACGAGGTGAGTAATCGCTGTCCTGATATCTTGAAACTCTTTTCGGTCGTGAGATCAAATCAAATCAAATCAAATGTATTTATACAGCCCTTCTTACATCAGCTGAAATCTCAAAGTGTACAGAAACCCGGCCTAAAACCTCAAGAAGCAAGCAATGCAGGTGTAGAAGCACGGTGGCTAGGAAAAACTCCCTAGAAAGGCCAGAACCTAGGAAGAAACCTAGAGAGGAACCAGGCTATGAGGGGTGGCCAGTCCTCTTCTGGCTGTGCCGGGTGGAGATTATAACAGCACATGGCCAAGATGTTCAAATGTTCATAGATGACCAGCAGGGTCAGATAATAATAATCATAGTGGTTGTCGAGGGTGCAACAGGTCAGCACCTCAGGAGTAAATGTCAGTTGGCTTTTCATAGCATCTCTACCGCTCCTGCTGTCTCTAGAGAGTTGAAAACAGCAGGTCTGGGACAGGTAACACATCCGGTGAACAGGTCAGGGTTCCAGCAGGTCTGGGACAGCAGGTCTGGGACAGGTAGCATGTCCGGTGAACAGGTCAGGGTTCCATCAGGTCTGGGACAGCAGGTCTGGGACAGGTAGAACGTCCGGTGAACAGGTCAGGGTTCTAGCAGGTCTGGGACAGCAGGTCTGGGACAGGTAGCACGTCCGGTGAACAGGTCAGGGTTCCAGCAGGTCTGGGACAGTAGGTCTGGGACAGGTAGCACGTCCGGTGAACAGGTCAGGGTTCCAGCAGGTCTGGGACAGCAGGTCTGGGACAGGTAGAACGTCCTGTGAACAGGTCAGGGTTCCAGCAGGTCTGGGACAGCAGATCTGGGACAGGTAGCACGTCCGGTGAACAGGTCAGGGTTCCAGCAGGTCTGGACAGCAGGTCTGGGACAGGTAGCACGTCCGGTGAACAGGTCAGGGTTCCAGAAGGTCTGGGACAGGTAGCACGTCCGGTGAACAGGTCAGGGTTCCAGCAGGTCTGGGACAGGAGGTCTGGGACAGGTAGCACATCCGGTGAACACTTCAGGGTTCCAGCAGGTCTGGGACAGCAGGTCTGGGACAGGTAGCACGTCCGGTGAACAGGTCAGGGTTCCAGCAGGTCTGGGACAGGTAGCACGTCCGGTGAACAGGTCAGGGTTCCAGCAGGTCTGGGACAGCAGGTCTGGGACAGGTAGCACGTCCGGTGAACAGGTCAACATTCCATAGCAGAACAGTAAGTAAGAGTAAGAGATGACGGCAGAAACATTACGTACCAAATAAGTTACAAATATGCCGAAAAAACACACACAATAGCAGAATCGGTTAGGAGACTGTAAAACGGCAGCCATTACAGTCCACTCATAGCTACTATAGCTGATGAAACGGGTGTCCGTGGTTGTTATTTTTGCTGATTAGCTCAATTTGAAATCCTCTGTGAAACGTTAGGCAGTGGCTGGTTGGGTACATCTGAAATTTCTCAGCGGCTGATTGGGTAAATTGGAGTGCTTACAGTAACTGACTGGGTGAATGGGAATGCTCACAGCGGCTGATTGGGCGAGGGGATGCGGAGCAGGAAATGAGTGTTGTCAGTAGTTTCCTGGTGGTGTTTTTTTCCTCTCTGTCAGTGCTGATATCTGCATACAGGAGCTTACTCCGACACACACTCCAATGTGATGAACCGAGCAACTGAGGAATGCTTTGTTGAAAATGTTAATTAAGCACTGAGGCAATGACAATGAACAGCAATCTCTCCAGACAGGGAATTGAAACATTTGCTCGTGAAATTGTTTTGCTTGTGTGAAGTGGTTGTCTTTAGGGTCCATCTCAGTACAGACAAGGTGCTGTGCTATTCTTTATGTTAATCAGTCAGGAGAGAAAACAAGATGAGAAAGGAGGGAAGTAAATCACCCCTTATTACCTACCTCACCATCTCTGAGGTTTACACACTTGGCTACAGGGATCCTTCTCCTTCTCTTGAGAGAGAGAGAGACTAGAGACCTCTGGGAGGGAGGGAGGGAGGGAGAGAGGGAGAGAGAGAGGGAGAGAGAGAGAGAGAGACTAGAGCCCTCTGGGAGTTTGAGAGAGACTAGAGCCCACTGGGAGAGAGAGAGAGACTAGAGCCCTCTGGGAGAGAGAGAGAGACTAGAGCCCTCTGGGAGAGAGAGAGACCAGAGCCCTCTGGGAGAGAGAGAGAGACCAGAGCCCTCTGGGAGAGAGAGAGAGAGAGAGACTAGAGCCCTCTGGGAGAGAGAGAGAGAGAGAGAAAGAGAGAGAGACCAGAGCCCTCTGGGAGAGAGAGAGAAAGAGAGAGAGACCAGAGCCCTCTGGGAGAGAGACAGAGAGACTAGAGCCCTCTGGGAGAGAGAGAGAGAGAAAGAGAGAGAGACCAGAGCCCTCTGGGAGAGAGAGAGAGAAAGAGAGAGAGACCAGAGCCCTCTGGGAGAGAGACAGAGAGACTAGAGCCCTCTGGGAGAGACAGAGAGAGAAAGAGAGAGAGAGTGACAGCGAGACAGAGAGAGTGACAGCGAGACAGAGAGCGAGAGAGACAGCGAGAGAGAGAGAGAGAGAGAGAGAAAGAGACTAGAGCCCTCTGGGAGGGAGGGAGGGAGGGAGGGAGAGAGGGAGGGAAAGAGGGAGAGAGGGAGAGAGGGAGAGAGAGAGGGAGAGAGAGAGAGAGAGAGAGAGAGAGAGACTAGAGCCCTCTGGGAGTTTGAGAGAGACTAGAGCCCACTGGGAGAGAGAGAGAGACTAGAGCCCTCTGGGAGAGAGAGAGAGACTAGAGCCCTCTGGGAGAGAGAGAGAGACCAGAGCCCTCTGGGAGAAAGAGAGAGACCAGAGCCCTCTGGGAGAAAGAGAGAGACCAGAGCCCTCTGGGAGAGAGAGAGAGAGAGAGAGAGAGAGAGAGACTAGAGCCCTCTGGGAGAGAGAGAGAGAGAAAGAGAGAGAGACCAGAGCCCTCTGGGAGAGAGAGAGAGAAAGAGAGAGACTTGAGCCCTCTGGGAGAGACAGAGAGAGAAAGAGAGAGAGAGTGACAGCGAGACAGAGAGAGTGACAGCGAGACAGAGAGCGAGAGAGACAGCGAGAGAGAGAGAGAGACCAGAGCCCTCTGGGAGAGACAGAGAGAGAGACAGAGACTAGAGCCCTCTGGGAGAGACAGAGAGAGAGACAGAGACTAGGGCCCTCTGGGAGAGAGAGAGAGAGAGAGAGAGAGAGAGAGAGAGACCAGAGCCCTCTGGAAGAGACAGAGAGAGAGAGAGCGAGAGAGACTAGAGCCCTCTGGGAGAGACAGAGAGAGAGAGAGAGACTAGAGCCCTCTGGGAGAGACAGAGAGAGAGAGACCAGAGCCCTCTGGGAGAGAGAGAGAGAGAAAGAGAGAGAGAGAAAGAGAGAGAGAGAGACAGCGAGACAGAGAGAGAGAGAGAGAGAGAGAGAGAGAGAGAGAGAGACAGCGAGAGAGACAGTGAGAGAGACAGTGAGAGAGACAGCGAGAGAGACAGCGAGAGAGACAGCGAGAGAGACAGTGAGAGTGACAGCGAGAGAGAGAGACAGCGAGAGAGAGAGACAGAGAGAGAGACAGCGAGACAGAGAGAGAGACAGCGAGAGAGAGAGAGAGAGAGAGAGACAGCGAGACAGAGAGAGAGAGAGAGAGAGAGCGAGAGAGAGAGAAAGAGAGAGGGAGAGAGAGAGAATATAGTGCTGGTCTGGAAGGTAATATTAAAATTATAGTGCTGGTTCTGGTTAGTTAACTGCAGCTGTACAGTATGGGACAAGGATAGTGTAGTTAACTACAGCTGTACAGTATGGGTCAAGGATAGTGTAGTTAACTACAGCTGTACAGTATGGGACAAGGATAGTGTAGTTAACTACAGCTGTGCAGTATGGGACAAGTCTGTGATAGGAATCTGACCTGTCTTCTGTACCAGCTAGATGTAGAAAAAACTCCCTCCTCTGTTTCTCTCCTCTCATCTTTTATTTGGTTGAATAGAAGCAGGAATGTCTCTCTCAGGGGGGGGATTTAATGTCTGTAATCTATTGTGACTGTGTAATAATTAATGTGATTACCAGATTCCACAGGCAGAATTACAATCTCTCTTTTTCTAATCTCTGCCATGGACCAGACCTCCATACAGTTATATATCTAACACAGTGGTTCTAATCTCAGCCAAGGGCCAGACTTCTCTACAGCTCCCGAGTGGCTCAGCGGTCTAAGGCACTGCATCTCAGTGCTTGAGGCATCACTGCAGACTCCCTGATACAGCTGAATCCAGGCTGTATCCCATCTGGCCGTGATTGGGAGTCCCATAGGGGCGGTGCACAATTGGACCAGCGTCGTCTGGGTTTGGCCGGTGTAGGCCATCATTGTAAATAAGAATTTGTTCTTAACTGACTTGCCTAGTTAAATAAAAGTTAAATTTCTATTTTTCATAACACGGTGTTTCTGACTCCTGTTACAATATGCTACTCTGTCACTAGACCCTCTGACAGCAACAGCTAGTCTGTAGATTAGCCCATCTACATGACCCAAACCTCTATATATGGAGACAGTCTATTCATCTACAACAGTAACACACCTCTATATATAGAGACAGTCTAATCATGTATTGTTGTACAGTAAAGAGCTTTAATAAGGGGTTTCTGTCTATGATTCAATGTTCCAAACAGCTTTAATTCAATGTTCCCCTGAATTCCCTTATGTTCCCCTATATTCGCCTATGTTCCCCTATGTTCCCCTGAATTCCCCTATGTTCCTCTATGTTCCCCTGAATTCCCCTATGTTCCCCTATTTTCCCCTGAATTCCCCTATATTCCCCTATGATCCCCTGAATTCCCCTATGTTCCCCTGAATTCCACTATGTTCCCCTGAATTCCCCTATATTCCCCTATGTACCCCTAAATTCCACTATGTTCCCCTGAATTCCCCTATATTCCCCTATGTACCCCTAAATTCCCCTATGTTCCCCTGAATTCCCCTATGTTCCCCTGAATTCCCCTATATTCCCCTATGTTCCCCTGAATTCCCCTATGTTCCCCTGAATTCCCCTATGTTCCCCTGAATTCCCCTATGTTCCCCTGAATTCCCCTGAATTCCCCTATGTTCCCCTGAATTCCTCTATATTCCCCTATGTTTCCCTGAATTCCCCTATGTTCCCCTGAATTCCCCTATGTTCCCCTGAATTCCCCTAATGTACCCCTGAATTCCCCTATGTTCCCCTGAATTCCCCTATGTTCCCCTGAATTCCCCTATGTTCCCCTGAATTCCCCTGTGTTCCCCTGAATTCCCCTATATTCCCCTATGTTCCCCTAAACTCCCCTATATTCCCCTATATTCCCCTATGCTCCGCTGAATTCCCCTATATTCCCCTGAATTCCCCTATATTCCCCTTTGTTTCTCTCATTCTCGACACGTGTTCACATGTCACCAAACTGCTCTTGATCTTTTCACACTAAAAGTAGAGTTGTAAGTTGGTGGAAGATCCAGAGCTATAATCACATAGAGGTCCTAACCTTAACCCAGCCCTAACCCTTACCCTAACCTAACCCTAACCTTAACCCAGCCCTAACCCTAACCCTAACCCAGCCCTAACCCTTACCTTAACCCAGCCCTAACCCAGCCCTTACCTTAACTCAGCCCTAACCCTAACCTTATCCCAGCCCTAACCCTAACCCAGCCCTAACCCTAACCTTAACCCAGCCCTAACCCTAACCCAGCCCTAACCTTAACCCAGCCCTAACCCTAACCTTAACCCAGCCCTAACCCTAACCCAGCCCTAACCTTAACCCAGCCCTAACCCTAACCTTAACCCAGCCCTAACCCTAACCTTAACCCAGCCCTAACCCTAACCCAGCCCTAACCCTAACCCAGCCCTAACCCTAACCCAGCCCTAACCCTTACCTTAACCTAACCCTAACCCTAACCCTAACCCTTACCTTAACCCAGCCCTAACCCTAACCCTAACCTTAACCCAGCCCTAACCCTAAACCTAACCCTAAACCTAGCCTTATCCCAGCCTTAACCCTAACCCTAACCCAGCCCTAACCCTAACCCTAACCCAGCCCTAACCCTAACCCAGCCCTAAAGAGCAACTGTAGACAGACTAGAGTGGCTGAGTAAACAGTGAGAGCAGCAGGCATGTGGTTGTACAACACAGGCAGAAATGAAAGGCTCATTGGAGGTCACAGTAGGTATATTAAATACACATTATATAGACATTACAGTATATACACAATATATGTACATTACAGTATAAAGACAATAAATAGGCATTATATACACATTATATAGACATTAAAGTATATACACATTATACAGACATTACAGTATATACACATTATATAGACATTATAGTATACAGTTGAAGTCAGAAATTTAAATACACCTAATCCATATACAATTAAACTCAGTTTTCACAATTCTTGATATTTAATCATCGTATAATTTCCCTGTCTTAGGTCAGATAGGATCACCACTTAATTTTAAGAATGTGAAATGTCAGAATAATAGTAGAGAGAATGATTTATTTCAGCTTTTATTTCTTTCATCACATTCCCAGTGGGTCAGAAATGTACACATACTCAATTAGTATTTGTTAGCATTGCCTTTAAATTGTTTAACTTGGGTCTAACATTTCGGGTAGCCTTCCACAAGCTTCCCACAATAAGTTGGGTGAATTTTGGCCCATTCCTCCTGACAGAGCTGGTGTAAATGAGTCAGGTTTGTAGGCCTCCTTGCTCGCACACGCTTTTTCAGTTCTGCCCACAAATTTTCTATAGGATTGAGGTCAGGGCTTTGTGATGGCCACTCCAATACCTTGACTTGGTTGTTCTTAAGCCATTTTCCACAACTTTGGAAGTATGCTTGGGGTCATTGTCCATTTGGAAGACCCATTTGTGACCAAGCTTTAACTTCCTGACTCATGTCTTGAGATGTTGCTTCAATATATCCACATAATTTTCCTACCTCATTATGCCATCTATTTTGTGAAGTGCACCAGTCCCTTCTGCAGCAAAGCACCCCCACAACATGATGCTGCCACCCCTGTGCGTCACAGTTGGGATGGTGTTCTTCGGCTTGCAAGCCTCCCGCTTTTTCCTCCAAACATAACGATGGTCATTATGGCCAAACAGTTCTATTTTTGTTTCATCAGACCAGAGGACATTTCTCCAAAAAGTATGATCTTTGTCCCCATGTGCAGTTGCAAACTGTAATCTGGCATTTTTGGGCGGTTTTGGAGCAGTGGCTTCTTCTTTGCTGAGTGGCCTTTCAGGTTATGTCGATATAGGACTCGTTTTACTGTGGATATAGATACCTTTGGTACCTGTTTCCTCCAGCATCTTCACAAAGTCCTTTGCTGTTGTTCTGGGATTGATTTGCACTTTTCGTACCAAAGTACGTTAATCTCTAGGAGACAGAAGGCGTCTCCTTCCTGACCAGTATGGTGGCAGCGTGGTCCCATGGTGTTTATACTTGCGTACTATTGTTTGTACAGATGAACATGGTACCTTCAGGTGTTTGGAAATTGCTCCCAAGGATGAACTTGGCTGATTTCATTAGATTTTTCCATGATGTCAAGCAAAGAGTCACAGAGTTTGAAGGAAGGCTTTGAAATACATCCACAGGTACACCTCCAATTCACTCAAATAATGTAAATTAGCCTATCAGAAGCTTCTAAAGCCATGACATCATTTTCTGGAATTTTCCAAGCTGTTAAAAACTTCTTATGGCTCAAATCCCATTAACGGACAACATCCGGTGAAATGGCAGAGCGCCAAATTCAAATATTTTACTGTCATACATTCACAAGTGCAATACACCAAATTAAAGCTGAACTTCTTGTTAATCCAGCCACCGTGTCAGATTTCAATGAGGCTTTACGGCGAAAGCAAACCATGCTATTATCTGGGGACAGCACCCCATCAAACAAACACAGACAATCATGTTTCATCCCATCAGGTGCGACACAAAACTCAGAAATAACTTTATAATTCATGCCTTACCTTTGATGAGCTTCTTCTGTTGGCACTCCAATATGTCCCATAAACATCACAAATGGTCCTTTTGTTCGATTAATTCCGTCGTTATATCTCCAAAATGTCAATTTATTTTGCACGTTTGATAAAAAAAAACACTGGTTCCAACTCGCCCAACATGACAACAAAATATCTTATAAGTTACCTGTAATCTTGATCTAGAGAAAGAGGAGACAATCACAGAATGCAGTCAGAGAAATGACCTGGACTAGAGAAAGAGGACTGTGAACCACAGTATAAAGAAAAAGAGGAGAACTGACAGAGAGAAAGAGGAGTGTGAATCCCAGAATGCAGACAGAGAGAAGAACTGACTGAGAGAAAGAGGAGATCTATTTCCATTGGTTTTCTATGGTAA
Organism: Salmo trutta; assembly: GCF_901001165.1. Classification (NCBI taxonomy): domain Eukaryota; kingdom Metazoa; phylum Chordata; class Actinopteri; order Salmoniformes; family Salmonidae; genus Salmo; species Salmo trutta. The sequence continues at coordinate 50,396,021 of NC_042979.1, read as the reverse complement.
GCCCGTTTTAATAGAAATATGCTTGCAGTTCCAATAGCTTGCACTAGATGTCAACAGTCTTTAGAAATTGGTTGATGTGTTTCTTTAGAGAAATGAAGAAGTACGGCTGTCCAGAACGAGGGTCCAGCCTAGGGCTCTCTAATGTTATGATGCGCGCAACCTGGAATACGCTTTCTTTGTTTTCCTCCGGTATTGAACACAGTATATCCCGTCTAAAATTTTGTCGATTATTTAGTTAACTTTTTAGGGTATAGGGGGCAGCATTTTCGATTGCGGATGAAAAGCGTGCCCAGAGTAAACTGCCTAATACTCAGGCCCAGAGTCAAATATTTGCATATTATTAGTAGATTAGTAGATTTGGATAGAAAACACTCTGAAGTTCCTAAAACTGTTTGAATGATATCTGTGAGTATAACAGAACTCATATGGCAGGCAAAAACCTGAGAAAAATCCAACCAGGAAGTGGGAAATCTGATGCTTGTAGTCTTTTCAAGTCATTGCCTATCTAACACACAGTGACTTAGGGTTAATTTTGCACTTCCTAAGGCTTCCACTAGATGTCAACAGTCTTTAGAACCTTGTTTCAGGCTTTTGCAGTGAACAGAGAGCGAACAAGAAGGCCGGGAAGTTGGTGACTCAGAAAATGACATGAGTTCATTGGCTCGCATTCACGTGATGAGGTAGCTGTGTTACATAACGTTTTTCAAGACATTGGAATCGCCCAGTTGGAATATTATTGAAGTTTTATGTTAAAAAGGCCCTAAAGATTGATGCTATACAACGTTTGACATGTTTCTGCGAATGTAAATATAACTTTTTTTGACTTTTTGTCGTGAAATGTTCGTCGCGCTTCCTACATTTGGAGTAGCTTACTGAATGCGCAAACAACAAGGAGGTATTTGGACATAAATTATGGACTTTATCCAACAAAACATTTATTGTGGACCTGGGTTCCCGGGAAGTGCCTTCTGATGAAGATCAACAAAGGTAAGTGAATATTTATAATACTATTTAGGATTTTATATGACTCCAAAATGGCGGGTATCTGTATTGCCTGATGTATTTTTCTGAGCGCCGTACTCAGATTATTGCAAAGTGTGCTTTCCCCGTGAAGCTTTTTTTAAATCTGTCACAGCGGTTGCATTAAGGAGATGATTATCTAAAATTCTTTGAATAACAATATAATATTTTATCAACGTTTATGATGAGTATTTTTGTAAATTGTTGTGCTGATTCACCGGCTGTTTTGGAGGCAAAATATTTTCTGAACATCACGCGTCAATGTAAAATGGGTTTTTTGGATATAAATATGAACTTTATCGAACACAACATACATGTGTTGTGTAACATTGAGTCCTAGAAGTGTCATCTGATGAAGATCGTCAAAGGTTAGTGCTTAATTTTAGCTGTATTTCTGGTTTTTGTGACCCTTCTCCTGCTTGGAAAATGGCTGTGTGGTTTTTCTTGTGTTGGCACTGTCCTAACATAATCTAACTTTATGATTTCGCCGTAAAGCCTTTTTGAAATCGGACAATGTGATTGGATTAAGGAGAGGTGTATCTTTAAAATGGTGTAAAATAGTTGTATGTTTGAGAAATTTGAATTATGACATTTTGTTGTTTTGAATTTGCTGCCCTGATATTTCACTGGCTGTGTCCCATAGGTGGGATGCTAGCGTTGTAGCCCATAGAAGTTAATAAACAGATTTCTGACCATTTCGAATCCCACCGTACCTTCTCCGCTGTGCAATCTGGTTTCCGAGCTGGTCATGGGTGCACCTCAGCCACATTAAAGGTACTAAACGATATCATAACTGCCATCGATAAAAGACAGTACTGTGCAGCTGTCTTCATCGACCTGGCCTAGGCTTTTGACTCTGTCAATCACAGTATTCTTATCGGCAGACTCAATAGCCTTGGTTTCTCAAATGACTGCCTCGCCTGGTTCACCAACTACTTCGCAGAAAGAGTTCCATGCATCAAATCGGAGGCCCTGTTGTCTGGACCTATGGCAGTCTCTATGGGGGTACCACAGGGTTCAATTCTCGGGCCAACTATTTTCTTTGTAAATATCAATGATGTTGCTCTTATTGCGGGTGATTCCCTGATCCACCTCTACACAGACGACAGCATTCTGTATACATCTGGCCCTTCTTTGGACACTGTGTTAACTTCTTGGGGCTATTTGGGACGCTAGCGTGCCACCCGTGGCGCACCCTATCAACAGCAGGTGCATTTCAAGAGCGGCAAATTTGAAACCAAATAAATGTCAAAATTCAAATTTCTCAAACATACAACTATCTTACACCCTTTGAAAGATAAACATCTCCTTATTCTAACCACGTTGTCCGATTTCAAAAAGGTTTTACGGCGAAAGCATAAAGTTAGGTTATGTTAGGAGAGTACATTGACAATAGCTGTGTGTAATGTATTGTCAATTCAAAGACAGGCGTCACCAAAACCATAAAATCAGCTAAAATTATGCACTAACCTTTTACAATCTCCATCAGATGACACTCCTAGGACATTATGTTAGACAATGCATGCATTTTTAGTTCTATCAAGTTCATATTTATATCCAAAAACAGCGTTTTACTATGGCGTTGATGTTCAGGAAATCGTTTCCCTCCAATAACCGGCAGAAAAATACGCTTTGCGATACAGACTAACCGCCATGTTGGAGAGATCTAAAATCGAAAATACTATGTAAATAATCCATTACCTTTTGATTCTCTTCATCAGATGTCACTTCCAGGTCCATAACGAATGTAGGTTCATGCTCTACAACATTCGCAGAGTACGACCCTGCCTCACACAGGAAGCGGCGCAGGTCCTAATCCAGGCACTTGTCATCTCCCGTCTGGATTACTGCAACTCGCTGTTGGCTGGGCTCCCTGCCTGTGCCATCAAACCCCTACAACTCATCCAGAACGCCGCAGCCCGTCTGGTGTTCAACCTTCCCAAGTTCTCTCACGTCACCCCGCTCCTCCGCTCTCTCCACTGGCTTCCAGTTGAAGCTCGCATCCGCTACAAGACCATGGTGCTTGCCTACGGAGCTGTGAGGGGAACGGCACCTCCGTACCTTCAGGCTCTGATCAGGCCCTACACCCAAACAAGGGCACTGCGTTCATCCACCTCTGGCCTGCTCGCCTCCCTACCTCTGAGGAAGCACAGTTCCCGCTCAGCCCAGTCAAAACTGTTCGCCGCTCTGGCACCCCAATGGTGGAACAATCTCCCTCACGATGCCAGGACAGCGGAGTCAATCACCACCTTCCGGAGACACCTGAAACCCCACCTCTTTAAGGAATACCTGGGATAGGATAAAGTAATCCTTCTAACCCCCCCCTTTAAAAGATTTAGATGCACTATTGTAAAGTGTTTGTTCTACTGGATATTATAGGTGAATGCACCAATTTGTAAGTCGCTCTGGATAAGAGCGTCTGCTAAATGACTTAAATGTAAATGTAAATGTAGTTTTGTTCAAAAAAGCTCATCATTTATGTCCAAAAAGCTCCGTGTTGTTAGCACATGATCTAAGCCAGCCGGACTTCACTTCACTTCACGAACGGAAAAAATATATTTACGTTCGTTCAAACATGTCAAACGTTGTATCGCATAAATCATTAGGGCCTTTTTTAACCAGAACATGAATAAAATTCAAGGCGGACCATTGGGTTCTCTTTTAAAACGTATTGGAATGAGAGTACCCAACATGAACTCGCACGCCAGGTGTCTAATGGGCCATCACCGTTCCAAGGCTCTTGTTCGGTCAGATCTCACAGTATAAGACTCAAAACACTTTGTAAAGGCTGGTGACATCTAGTGGAAGCAATAGGAAGTGCCAAAATATTCATCAGCCCCTTTGTTTTTCAATGGCATAGGCTTAAAGTCAATTCAACACATCAGGTATCCACTTCCTGTCAGAATCTGTCTCAGGGTTTTGCCTGCCACATGAGTTCTGTTATACTCACAGACACCATTCAAACAGTTTTAGAAACTTTAGGGTGTTTTCTATCCATATATAATAAGTATATGCATATTCTAGTTACTGGGTAGGATTAGTAACCAGATTAAATCAGGTACATTTTTTTATCCAGCTGTGAAAATACTGCCCCCTAGCCCCAACAGGTTAAAACCTCTTACATCTAGACGTTCCGCTAGCGGAACACCTGCTCCAATACCCAATGATGGGCGTGGCGTGAAATACAAACTCCTCTAAAATCCGAAAACTTCCATTTTTCAAACATATGACTATTTTACAGCATTTTAAAGACAAGACTCTCGTTAATCTAACCACACTGTCCGATTTCAAAAAGGCTTTACAGTGAAAGCAAAACATTAGATTATGTTAGCAGAGTACCCAGCCAGAAATAATCAGACACCCATTTTTCAAGCTAGCATATAATGTCACAAAAAACAAAACCACAGCTAAATGCAGCACTAACCTTTGATGATCTTCATCAGATGACAACCCTAGGACATTATATTATACAATGCATGCATGTTTTGTTCAATCAAGTTCATATTTATATCAAAAAACAGCTTTTTTACATTAGCATGTGACGTTCAGAACTAGCATACATCCGGTGAATTTACTAAATTACTCACGATAAACGTTCACAAAAAACAACAATTATTTTAAGAATTATAGATACAGAACTCCTCTATGCACTCGATATGTCCGATTTTAAAATAGCTTTTCGGTGAAAGCACATTTTGCAATATTCTCAGTAGATAGCCCAGCCATCACGGCTAGCCATTTAGAAACCCACCAAGTTTAGCCCTGACTAAACTCCGATTTACTATTAGAAAAGTTTGATTACCTTTGGTGTTCTTCGTCAGAATGCACTCCCAGGACTGCTACTTCAATAACAAATGTTGGTTTGGTTCAAAATACTCCATTGTTATATCCAAATAGCGGCGTTTTGTTCGTGCGTTCAAGACACTATCCGAAGTGTAAATAAGGGTCACGAGCATGGCGCATTTCGTGACAAAAGATTTCTAAATATTCCATTACCGTACTTCGAAGCATGTCAACCGCTGTTTAAAATCAATTTTTATGCCAATTTTCTCGTAAAAAAGCGATAATATTCCGACCGGCAAAGCGTGTATACGTACAAAGAGAGAGAAAATAAAAGCATGCTATCCCTCGTGCACGAACCTGAGTTTCATAGTACTGTGACTGGCCACTATCCAAACGCGCTACTTTTTTTCAGCCAGAGCCTGCAAAGCCACGATTCAGCTTTTTGCCGCCTTCTGAGATCCCATGGGAGCCGTAGGAAGTGTCACGTAACAGCAGAGATCCACTGTAATGGATAGAGATAATCAAGAAGGGCAATAAATGGTCAGACAGGGTACTTCCTGTACAGAATCTTCTCATGTTTTGGCCTGCCAAATGAGTTCTGTTATACTCACAGACACCATTCAAACAGTTTTAGAAACTTTGGAGTGTTTTCTATCCAAAGCTAATAAGTATATGCATATTCTAGTTTCTGGGCAGGAGTAATAATCAGATTAAATTGGGTACGTTTTTTATCCGGCCGTGAAAATACTGCCCCCTAGCCATAACAGGTTAACCAACCTCCAAACGAGCTTCAATGCTGTACAACACTCCTTCTGTGGCCTCCAACTGCTCTTAAACGTTGGTAAAACCAAATGCATGCTTTTAAACCGTTCGCTGCCCGCATCCGCCTGCCCGACTAGCATCACTACTATGGACTGTTCTGATCTAGAATACGTGAAAAACTACAAATAACTAGGTGTCTGGCTAGACTGTAAACTCTCCTTCCAGATTCATATCAAACATCTCCAATCCAAAATCAAATCTAGAATCGGCTTTCTATTTCACAACAAATCCTCCTTCACTCACGCCGCCAAACTTACCCTAGTAAAACTGACTATCCTACCAATCCTCGGCGATGTCATCTACAAAATAGCTTGGATAAGCTGCGTTCAATACCGGAGGAAAACAAAGTGGAGCGTGCTTTTCAGATCACGTGCCTCTATCAAACAGTACACTTCACTCGACCCTCATTCTGAACAGGGCTACTTCTTCATTACACAAAGGAAAAACATCAACCAATTTCTAAAGACTGTTGACATCCAGTGGAAGCGATAGGAACTGCAAGCAACTGCCTTAGAATTCTAGATTCCCAATGAAATTTCATTGAAAAGAGAGTGACCTCAAAAAAAAATATTCCTGGAGGGTTTGTCCTCGGGGTTTCGCCTGCCAATTAAGTTCTGTTATACTCACAGGCATTATTCAAACAGTTTTAGAAACTTCAGAGTGTTTTCTATCGAAATCTACCATTATATGCATATCCTAGCTTCTGTGCCTGAGTAGCAGGCAGTTTACTTTGGGCACACTTTTCATCTGGACCTGAAAATAGCACCCCCAAGCCATAAAGGCACAGTCAACTTAGTGTATGTTAACTTCTGACCCACTGGAATTGTGATACAGTGAATTATAAGTGAAATAGTCTGTCTGTAAACAATTGTTGGAAAAATTACTTGTGTCGTGCACAAAGTAGATATCCTAACCGACTTGTCAAAACTAAAGTTTGTTAACAAGAAATTTGTGGAGTGGTTGAAGAACGAGTTTTAATGACTCCAACATAAGTTTATGTAAACTTCCGGCTTCAACTGTATACACATTATATAGACATTACAGTATATACACATTTAATAGACATTACAGTAAATACACATTATATAGAAATTATATACACATTATATAGACATTACAGTATATACACATTAAGCAGACAATATATACATTATATATACATTAAAATATATACACATTATATAGACATTACAGTATATACACATTAAGTAGGAATTACAGTATCTTGCCATAACATAACACAGCATTATATATATATAGATGTTACCATTGGTTGTCTTGCCATAACGGCAGGTTATGGCCATTGGGGTGGCAGGTAGCCTAGCAGTTAGAGCGTTGGACTAGTAACAGGAAGGTTGAAAATTCAAATCCCTGAGCTGACAAGGTAAACATCTGTCGTGCTGGCCCCTGAACAAGGCAGTGTTCCTAGGCCGTCATTGAAAATAAGAATTTGTTCTTAACTGACTTGCCTAGTTAAATAAAGGTAAAAAATGAAATAAAAATAACAGAACACAGCATTATAAACTCAGCAAAAAACGAAAGTCCTCTTACGGTCAACTGCGTTTATTTTCAGCAAACTTAACATGTGTAAATATTTGTATGAACATAACAAGATTCAACAACTGAGACATAAACTGAACAAGTTCCACAGACATGTGACTAACAGAAATTGAATAATGTGTCCCTGAACAAAGGGGGGGGGGTCAAAATCAAAAGTAACAGTCAGTATCTGGTGTGGCCACCAGCTGCATTAAGTACTGCAGTACATCTCCTCCTCATGGACTGCACCAGATTTGCCAGTTCTTGCTGTGAGATGTTACCCCACTCTTCCACCAAGGCATCTGCAAGTTCCTGGACATTTCTGGGGGAATAGCCCTAGCCCTCCCCTTCCGATCCAACAGGTCCCAGACATGCCGGGCTCTCGCTGGCCATGGCAGAATACTAACATTCCTGTCTTGCAGGCAATCACGCACAGAACGAGCAGTATGGCTGGTGGCATTGTCATGCTGGAGGGTCATGTCAGGATGAGCCTGCAGGAAGGGTACCACATGAGGGAGGAGGATGTCTTCCCTGTAATGCATAGCGTTGAGATTGCCTGCAATGACAATAAGCTCAGTCCGATGATGCTGTGACACACCGCCCCAGACCATGAAGGACCCTCCACCTCAAAATCGATCCCGCTCCAGAGTACAGGCCTTGGTGTAACGCTCATTCCTTCAACGATAAACGTGAATCCGACCATCACCCTTGGTGAGACAAAACCGAGACTCGTCAGTGAAGAGCACTTTTTGCCAGTCTTGTCTGGTCCAGCGACGGTGGGTTTGTGCCCATAGGTGACGTTGTTGCCGGTGATATCTAGTGAGGACCTGCCTTACAACAGGCCTACAAGCCCTCAGTCTAGCCTCTCTCAGCCTATTGCGACAGTCTGAGCACTGATGGAGGGATTGTGCATTCCTGATGTAACTCGGGCAGTTGTTGTTGCCATCCTGTACCTGTCCCGCAGGTGTGATGTTCGGATGTACTGATTCTGTGCAGGTGTTGTTACACGTGGTTTGCCACTGCGAGGACGATCAGCTGTCCGTCCTGTTTCCCTGTAGCCCTGTCTTAGGCGTCTCACTGTACGGGCATTGCAATTTATTGCCCTGGCCGCATCTGTAGTCCTCATGCCTCCTTGGAGCATGCCTAAGGCACGTTTACGCAGATGAGCAGGGACCCTGGGGATCTTTCAATTTGAGTCAGAGTCAGTAGAAAGGGCTCTTTAGTGTCCTAAGTTTTCATAACTGTGACCTTTATTGCCTACTGTCTGTAAGCTGTTAGTGTCTTAACAACCGTTCCGCAGGTGCATGTTCATTAATTGTTTATGCTTCATTGAACAAGCATGGGAAACAGTGTTTAAACCCTTTACAATGAAGATCTGTGAAGTTATTTGGATTTTTATGAATTATCTTTGAATGGCAGGGTCCTGAAAAAGGGACATTTCTTTTTTTGCTGAGTTTATTATATAGATGTTACCAACTCTACTATTGGTTGTCTTGTTGTAGTATACAATCTGTTCTCTGCCTGTCTGCTGCAGACAGACAGCTCTGAACCTGGCAGCTCTGCTAGATGTTCTGTCTGCTGCAGACAGACAGACAGCTCTGAACCTGGCAGCTCTGCCAGATGTTCTGTCTGCAGCAGAGAACAGACAGACAGCTCTGAACCTGGCAGCTCTGCTAGATGTTCTGTCTGCAGACAGACAGACAGCTCTGAACCTGGCAGCTCTGCCAGATGTTCTGTCTGCAGCAGAGAACAGACAGACAGCTCTGAACCTGGCAGCTCTGCTAGATGTCCTGTCTGCCAGGTGCAGCAGAGAACAGACAGACAGCTCTGAACCTGGCAGCTCTGCTAGATGTCCTGTCTGATGGAACATCGGGTTGTAATGAGGAGAGACAATAGTTGACAGGCTTGATGATGAGTCTTCTCATGAGGGTATTAATCAGACAGGATAATCAGATATACGTCATTTAAAACACTGTTGGTTCCTACAGACACACAGTCGTATTGGTTAGACTGGACTAATGATGATTCAAGGTAGGTAAACAGAGGGATCTGGTTATAATTTCTCTTTCATTCAGTACTCTTGACTGCGTTCATCTCTTCCAGTTAACTACATGATGTTAGTCCATGTTACTCAAACAGAGGTTTTCAGGAGATGAATAGGTAACTACACACAGCTATACATAATATATACAGATGTCATACTGAGTTTAAAGTAAGCTTCAATGTTCACAAAGTATTTTGTTAAGTTTAGAATTGTCACGCCCTGACCTGAGAGAGGGTTTGTTTCTCTATTTAGTTAGGTCAGGGTGTGGGGTGGGCATTCTATGTTTTGTATTTCTTTGTTTTGGCTGAGTATGGTTCCTAACATTTTAGTCATTTAGCAGACGCTCTTATCCAGAGCAACTTACAGTTGTGAATGCATACATTTCATACATTTCATTTCATGCATTTTTTGTACTAACCAGACGCAGCTGTCGTCTCTGATTAGGAACCATACTTAGGCAGCCTTTTTTCCACCTGTATTTGTGGGATCTTGTTTTTGTATTGCTGTGAATAGCCTGCAAAACTTTTTGTTCGTTGTGTTGTTTATTGTTTTGTTTTTTTGCTGGCTCACCGTTAAATACAATATGGCACACGCTGCACCTTGGTCTACCTTTTAACGACAGACGTTACAAGAATAATGTTTTGACGTGGTAGACATATGATTATTTCAAATACTGTATCTCCATAAACCAACTAATGAAACATAACTCACTGTCCATATCTACAGCCATGTATTCTATCTCCCTCCCTTCCATCCCTTCTGGACAACATTAATTACCAACCAGAAAGCAGAGCAGAGCTGAGCAGAGAGTCTGTTGAAGACTGTAGGGCTGAGTCACAGGTGGCATCCTATTCCATATTTAGTGCACTACTTTTGACCAGGACCAATAGGACTACCCATAGAGCTCTGGTCAAAAGTAGTGCACTATATATAGGGAATAGGGTGCCACCTGGGACACGCAAATAGACATCTGCTGCATTTACAGATTGGGAAACCTAATAAATCCCAGAGCCTCTCAATGAGACAGTAAATGAAGCTGTAGTGCACTACTTTTGACCAGAGACCTATGAGTAGCCCTATGGGCCTTGGTCAAAAGTAGTGCACTACATAGGGAATAGGGTGGTAGTTGGACGGTGTGCTGTAAGTGGATAGGGCTGATCCTCTGGAGGGGAAGCACTATGCTGCTCAGTACACAGGAGATCTGTTTTATTTAGAGCGGAGCTGGCACTGATATAGACTGAGAGCTGTTGACCACGCTGCAATGTGTGTGTGTGGAGTGTGGAGTGGTGTGTGTGGAGTGTGGTGTGTGTGGTGTGGTGTGTGTGGAGTGTGGTGTGGTGTGTGTGGAGTGTGGTGTGTGTGTGTGGAGTGTGGTGTGTGTGTTTTTGATCGAGACAGAAAGAGCAACATCCTTCAGGCATAATGAGGAAGAATGTATTTAGACAAGACAGACTCGAGCTCTGTACTGTTCCACTGTTAATAGGAGTGTTATTATGGCCTTCCACTGTTGATAGGAGTGTTATTATGGCCTTCCACTGCTAAATGGAGTGTTATTATGGCCTTCCACTGCTAAATGGAGTGTTATTATGGCCTTCCACTGCTAAATGGAGTGTTATTATGGCCTTCCACTCTTTATAGGAGTGTTATTATGGCCTTCCACTGCTAAATGGAGTGTTATTATGGCCTTCCACTGCTAAATGGAGTGTTATTATGGCCTTCCACTGATAAATGGAGTGTTATTATGGCCTTCCACTGTTGATAGGAGTGTTATTATGGCCTTCCACTGTTGATAGGAGTGTTATTATGGCCTTCCACTGTTGATAGGAGTGATATTATGGCCTTCCACTGCTAAATGGAGTGTTATTATGGCCTTCCACTGTTTATAGGAGTGTTATTATGGCCTTCCACTGCTAAATGGAGTGTTATTATGGCCTTCCACTGTTGATAGGAGTGTTATTATGGCCTTCCACTGCTAAATGGAGTGTTATTATGGCCTTGCACTGCTAAATGGAGTGTTATTATGGCCTTCCACTGTTGATAGGAGTGTTATTATGGCCTTCCACTGCTAAATGGAGTGTTATTATGGCCTTCCACTGTTGATAGGAGTGTTATTATGGCCTTCCACTGTTTATAGGAGTGATATTATGGCCTTCCACTGTTGATAGGAGTGTTATTATGGCCTTACACTGTTTATAGGAGTGTTATTATGGCCTTCCACTGCTAAATGGAGTGTTATTATGGCCTTCCACTGTTGATAGGAGTGTTATTATGGCCTTCCACTGCTAAATGGAGTGTTATTATGGCCTTCCACTGCTAAATGGAGTGTTATTATGGCCTTCCACTGCTAAATGGAGTGTTATTATGGCCTTCCACTGCTAAATGGAGTGTTATTATGGCCTTCCACTGTTAATAGGAGTGTTATTATGGCCTTCCACTGCTAAATGGAGTGTTATTATGGCCTTCCACTGTTGATAGGAGTGTTATTATGGCCTTCCACTGTTGATAGGAGTGTTATTATGGCCTTCCACTGTTGATAGGAGTGTTATTATGGCCTTCCACTGCTAAATGGAGTGTTATTATGGCCTTCCACTGTTGATAGGAGTGTTATTATGGCCTTCCACTGCTAAATGGAGTGTTATTATGGCCTTCCACTGCTAAATGGAGTGTTATTATGGCCTTCCACTGCTAAATGGAGTGTTATTATGGCCTTCCACTGCTAAATTGAGTGTTATTATGGCCTTCCACTGTTTATAGGAGTGATATTATGGCCTTCCACTGTTTATAGGAGTGATATTATGGCCTTCCACTGTTTATAGGAGTGTTATTATGGCCTTCCACTGTTGATAGGAGTGTTATTATGGCCTTCCACTGCTAAATGGAGTGTTATTATGGCCTTGCACTGCTAAATGGAGTGTTATTATGGCCTTCCACTGTTGATAGGAGTGTTATTATGGCCTTCCACTGCTAAATGGAGTGTTATTATGGCCTTCCACTGTTGATAGGAGTGTTATTATGGCCTTCCACTGTTTATAGGAGTGATATTATGGCCTTCCACTGTTGATAGGAGTGTTATTATGGCCTTACACTGTTTATAGGAGTGTTATTATGGCCTTCCACTGCTAAATGGAGTGTTATTATGGCCTTCCACTGTTGATAGGAGTGTTATTATGGCCTTCCACTGCTAAATGGAGTGTTATTATGGCCTTCCACTGCTAAATGGAGTGTTATTATGGCCTTCCACTGCTAAATGGAGTGTTATTATGGCCTTCCACTGCTAAATGGAGTGTTATTATGGCCTTCCACTGTTAATAGGAGTGTTATTATGGCCTTCCACTGCTAAATGGAGTGTTATTATGGCCTTCCACTGTTGATAGGAGTGTTATTATGGCCTTCCACTGTTGATAGGAGTGTTATTATGGCCTTCCACTGTTGATAGGAGTGTTATTATGGCCTTCCACTGCTAAATGGAGTGTTATTATGGCCTTCCACTGTTGATAGGAGTGTTATTATGGCCTTCCACTGCTAAATGGAGTGTTATTATGGCCTTCCACTGCTAAATGGAGTGTTATTATGGCCTTCCACTGCTAAATGGAGTGTTATTATGGCCTTCCACTGCTAAATTGAGTGTTATTATGGCCTTCCACTGTTTATAGGAGTGATATTATGGCCTTCCACTGTTTATAGGAGTGATATTATGGCCTTCCACTGTTTATAGGAGTGTTATTATGGCCTTCCACTGTTGATAGGAGTGTTATTATGGCCTTCCACTGCTAAATGGAGTGTTATTATGGCCTTCCACTGCTAAATGGAGTTTTATTATAGCCTTCCACTGCTCAATGGAGTGTTATTATGGCCTTCCACTGTTTATAGGAGTGTTATTATGGCCTTCCACTGCTAAATGGAGTGTTATTATGGCCTTCCACTGTTTATAGGAGTGTTATTATGGCCTTCCACTGCTAAATGGAGTGTTATTATGGCCTTCCACTGCTAAATTGAGTGTTATTATGGCCCTCCACTGCTAAATGGAGTGTTATTATGGCCTTCCAATGTTGATAGGAGTGTTATTATGGCCTTCCACTGTTAAATGGAGTGTTATTATGGCCTTCCACTGTTAATAGGAGTGTTATTATGGCCTTCCACTGCTAAATGGAGTGTTATTATGGCCTTCCACTGTTGATAGGAGTGTTATTATGGTCTTCCACTGTTGATAGGAGTGTTATTATGGCCTTCCACTGCTGATAGGAGTGTTATTATGGCCTTCCACTGCTAAATGGAGTGTTATTATGGCCTTCCACTGTTAATAGGAGTGTTATTATGGCCTTCCACTGCTAAATGGAGTGTTATTATGGCCTTCCACTGTTGATAGGAGTGTTATTATGGCCTTCCACTGTTGATAGGAGTGTTATTATGGCCTTCCACTGTTGATAGGAGTGTTATTATGGCCTTCCACTGCTAAATGGAGTGTTATTATGGCCTTCCACTGTTGATAGGAGTGTTATTATGGCCTTCCACTGCTAAATGGAGTGTTATTATGGCCTTCCACTGCTAAATGGAGTGTTATTATGGCCTTCCACTGCTAAATGGAGTGTTATTATGGCCTTCCACTGCTAAATTGAGTGTTATTATGGCCTTCCACTGTTTATAGGAGTGATATTATGGCCTTCCACTGTTTATAGGAGTGATATTATGGCCTTCCACTGTTTATAGGAGTGTTATTATGGCCTTCCACTGTTGATAGGAGTGTTATTATGGCCTTCCACTGCTAAATGGAGTGTTATTATGGCCTTCCACTGCTAAATGGAGTTTTATTATAGCCTTCCACTGCTCAATGGAGTGTTATTATGGCCTTCCACTGTTTATAGGAGTGTTATTATGGCCTTCCACTGCTAAATGGAGTGTTATTATGGCCTTCCACTGTTTATAGGAGTGTTATTATGGCCTTCCACTGCTAAATGGAGTGTTATTATGGCCTTCCACTGCTAAATTGAGTGTTATTATGGCCCTCCACTGCTAAATGGAGTGTTATTATGGCCTTCCAATGTTGATAGGAGTGTTATTATGGCCTTCCACTGTTAAATGGAGTGTTATTATGGCCTTCCACTGTTAATAGGAGTGTTATTATGGCCTTCCACTGCTAAATGGAGTGTTATTATGGCCTTCCACTGTTGATAGGAGTGTTATTATGGTCTTCCACTGTTGATAGGAGTGTTATTATGGCCTTCCACTGCTGATAGGAGTGTTATTATGGCCTTCCACTGTTAAATGGAGTGTTATTATGGCCTTCCACTGCTGATAGGAGTGTTATTATGGCCTTCCACTGCTAAATGGAGTGTTATTATGGCCTTCCACTGCTAAATGGAGTGTTATTATGGCCTTCCACTGTTGATAGGAGTGTTATTATGGCGTTCCACTGTTGATAGGAGTGATATTATGGCCTTCCACTGTTGATAGGAGTGTTATTATGGCCTTCCACTGTTGATAGGAGTGATATTATGGCCTTCCACTGTTGATAGGAGTGTTATTATGGCCTTCCACTGCTAAATGGAGTGTTATTATGGCCTTCCACTGTTGATAGGAGTGTTATTATGGCCTTCCACTGCTAAATGGAGTGTTATTAAGGCCTTCCACTGCTAAATGGAGTGATATTATGGCCTTCCACTGCTAAATGGAGTGTTATTATGGCCTTCCACTGTTGATAGGAGTGTTATTATGGCCTTCCACTGTTTATAGGAGTGTTATTATGGCCTTCCACTGCTAAATGGAGTGTTATTATGGCCTTCCACTGCTAAATGGAGTGTTATTATGGCCTTCCACTGTTGATAGGAGTGTTATTATGGCCTTCCACTGCTAAATGGAGTGTTATTATGGCCTTCCACTGTTGATAGGAGTGTTATTATGGCCTTCCACTGTTTATAGGAGTGTTATTATGGCCTTCCACTGCTAAATGGAGTGTTATTATGGCCTTCCACTGCTAAATGGAGTGTTATTATGGCCTTCCACTGTTGATAGGAGTGTTATTATGGCCTTCCACTGCTAAATGGAGTGTTATAATGGCCTTCCACTGCTAAATGGAGTGTTATTATGGCCTTCCACTGTTGATAGGAGTGTTATTATGGCCTTCCACTGCTAAATGGAGTGTTATTATGGCCTTCCACTGCTAAATGGATTGTTATTATGGCCTTCCACTGCTAAATGGAGTGTTATTATGGCCTTCCACTGCTAAATGGAGTGTTATTATGGCCTTCCACTGCTAAATGGAGTGTTATTATGGCCTTCCACTGCTAAATGGAGTGTTATTATGGCCTTCCACTGCTAAATGGAGTGTTATTATAGCCTTCCACTGCTAAATGGAGTGTTATTATGGCCTTCCACTGTTAATAGGAGTGTTATTATGGCCTTCCACTGCTAAATGGAGTGTTATTATGGCCTTCCACTGTTGATAGGAGTGTTATTATGGCCTTCCACTGTTGATAGGAGTGTTATTATGGCCTTCCACTGCTGATAGGAGTGTTATTATGGCCTTCCACTGTTAAATGGAGTGTTATTATGGCCTTCCACTGCTGATAGGAGTGTTATTATGGCCTTCCACTGCTAAATGGAGTGTTATTATGGCCTTCAAATGTTGATAGGAGTGTTATTATGGCCTTCCACTGTTGATAGGAGTGATATTATGGCCTTCCACTGTTGATAGGAGTGTTATTATGGCATTCCACTGCTAAATGGAGTGTTATTATGGCCTTCCACTGCTAAATGGAGTGTTATTATGGCCTTCCACTGTTGATAGGAGTGTTATTATGGCCTTCCACTGCTAAATGGAGTGTTATTATGGCCATCCACTGCTAAATGGAGTGTTATTATGGCCTTCCACTGCTAAATGGAGTGTTATTATGGCCTTCCACTGTTGATAGGAGTGTTATTATGGCCTTCCACTGTTTATAGGAGTGATATTATGGCCTTCCACTGTTTATAGGAGTGATATTATGGCCTTCCACTGTTTATAGGAGTGTTATTATGGCCTTCCACTGTTGATAGGAGTGTTATTATGGCCTTCCACTGCTAAATGGAGTGTTATTATGGCCTTCCACTGCTAAATGGAGTGTTATTATAGGCTTCCACTGCTAAATGGAGTGTTATTATGGCCTTCCACTGTTGATAGGAGTGTTATTATGGCCTTCCACTGTTTATAGGAGTGTTATTATGGCCTTCCACTGTTTATAGGAGTGATATTATAGCCTTCCACTGTTTATAGGAGTGTTATTATGGCCTTCCACTGCTAAATGGAGTGTTATTATGGCCTTCCACTGTTGATAGGAGTGTTATTATGGCCTTCCACTGCTAAATGGAGTGTTATTATGGCCTTCCACTGTTGATAGGAGTGTTATTATGGCCTTCCACTGTTTATAGGAGTGTTATTATGGCCTTCCACTGCTAAATGGAGTGTTATTATGGCCTTCCACTGCTAAATGGAGTGTTATTATGGCCTTCCACTGTTGATAGGAGTGTTATTATGGCCTTCCACTGTTGATAGGAGTGTTATTATGGCCTTCCACTGCTAAATGGAGTGTTATTATGGCCTTCCACTGTTAATAGGAGTGTTATTATGGCCTTCCACTGTTGATAGGAGTGTTATTATGGCCTTCCACTGTTGATAGGAGTGTTATTATGGCCTTCCACTGCTGATAGAAGTGTTATTATGGCCTTCCACTGTTAAATGGAGTGTTATTATGGCCTTCCACTGCTGATAGGAGTGTTATTATGGCCTTCCACTGCTAAATGGAGTGTTATTATGGCCTTCCACTGCTAAATGGAGTGTTATTATGGCCTTCCACTGTTGATAGGAGTGTTAATATGGCCTTCCACTGTTGATAGGAGTGATATTATGGCCTTCCACTGTTGATAGGAGTGTTATTATGGCCTTCCACTGCTAAATGGAGTGTTATTATGGCCTTCCACTGCTAAATGGAGTGTTATTATGGCCTTCCACTGTTTATAGGAGTGTTATTATGGCCTTCCACTGCAAAAAGGAGTGTTATTATGGCCTTCCACTGCTAAATGGAGTGTTATTATGGCCTTCCACTGCTAAATGGAGTGTTATTATGGCCTTCCACTGCTAAATGGAGTGTTATTATGGCCTTCCACTGCTGATAGGAGTGTTATTATGGCCTTCCACTGTTAAATGGAGTGTTATTATGGCCTTCCACTGTTTATAGGAGTGTTATTATGGCCTTCCACTGCTAAATGGAGTGTTATTATGGCCTTCCACTGCTAAATGGAGTGTTATTATGGCCTTCCACTGCTGATAGGAGTGTTATTATGGCCTTCCACTGCTAAATGGAGTGTTATTATGGCCTTCCACTGCTAAATGGAGTGTTATTATGGCAATCCACTGTTGATAGGAGTGTTATTATGGCCTTCCACTGTTGATAGGAGTGATATTATGGCCTTCCACTGTTGATAGGAGTGTTATTATGGCATTCCACTGCTAAATGGAGTGTTATTATGGCCTTCCACTGCTAAATGGAGTGTTATTATGGCCTTCCACTGTTGATAGGAGTGTTATTATGGCCTTCCACTGTTTATAGGAATGATATTATGGCCTTCCACTGTTTATAGGAGTGATATTATGGCCTTCCACTGTTTATAGGAGTGTTATTATGGCCTTCCACTGTTGATAGGAGTGTTATTATGGCCTTCCACTGCTAAATGGAGTGTTATTATGGCCTTCCACTGTTGATAGGAGTGTTATTATGGCCTTCCACTGTTAATAGGAGTGTTATTATGGCCTTCCACTGCTAAATGGAGTGTTATTATGGCCTTCCACTGCTAAATGGAGTGTTATTATGGCCTTCCACTGTTGATAGGAGTGTTATTATGGCCTTCCACTGTTTATAGGAGTGTTATTATGGCCTTCCACTGTTAATAGGAGTGTTATTATGGCCTTCCACTGCTAAATGGAGTGTTATTATGGCCTTCCACTGCTAAATGGAGTGTTATTATGGCCTTCCACTGCTAAATGGAGTGTTATTATGGCCTTCCACTGTTGATAGGAGTGTTATTATGGCCTTCCACTGTTTATAGGAGTGTTATTATGGCCTTCCACTGTTTATAGGAGTGATATTATAGCCTTCCACTGTTTATAGGAGTGTTATTATGGCCTTCCACTGTTGATAGGTGTATTATTATGGCCTTCCACTGCTAAATGGAGTGTTATTATGGCCTTCCACTGCTAAATGGAGTGTTATTATGGCCTTCCACTGATGATAGGAGTGTTATTATGGCCTTCCACTGCTAAATGGAGTGTTATTATGGCCTTCCACTGTTGATAGGAGTGTTATTATTGCCTTCCACTGCTAAATGGAGTGTTATTATGGCCTTCCACTGCTAAATGGAGTGTTATTATGGCCTTCCACTGTTAATAGGAGTGTTATTATGGCCTTCCACTGTTGATAGGAGTGTTATTATGGCCTTCCACTGTTGATAGGAGTGTTATTATGGCCTTCCACTGCTGATAGGAGTGTTATTATGGCCTTCCACTGTTAAATGGAGTGTTATTATGGCCTTCCACTGCTGATAGGAGTGTTATTATGGCCTTCCACTGCTAAATGGAGTGTTATTATGGCCTTCCACTGCTAAATGGAGTGTTATTATGGCCTTCCACTGTTGATAGGAGTGTTATTATGGCCTTCCACTGCTGATAGGAGTGTTATTATGGCCTTCCACTGCTAAATGGAGTGTTATTATGGCCTTCCACTGCTAAATGGAGTGTTATTATGGCCTTCCACTGTTGATAGGAGTGTTAATATGGCCTTCCACTGTTGATAGGAGTGATATTATGGCCTTCCACTGTTGATAGGAGTGTTATTATGGCCTTCCACTGCTAAATGGAGTGTTATTATGGCCTTCCACTGCTAAATGGAGTGTTATTATGGCCTTCCACTGTTTATAGGAGTGTTATTATGGCCTTCCACTGCAAAAAGGAGTGTTATTATGGCCTTCCACTGCTAAATGGAGTGTTATTATGGCCTTCCACTGCTAAATGGAGTGTTTTTATGGCCTTCCACTGCTAAATGGAGTGTTATTATGGCCTTCCACTGCTGATAGGAGTGTTATTATGGCCTTCCACTGTTAAATGGAGTGTTATTATGGCCTTCCACTGTTTATAGGAGTGTTATTATGGCCTTCCACTGCTAAATGGAGTGTTATTATGGCCTTCCACTGCTAAATGGAGTGTTATTATGGCCTTCCACTGCTGATAGGAGTGTTATTATGGCCTTCCACTGCTAAATGGAGTGTTATTATGGCCTTCCACTGCTAAATGGAGTGTTATTATGGCAATCCACTGTTGATAGGAGTGTTATTATGGCCTTCCACTGTTGATAGGAGTGATATTATGGCCTTCCACTGTTGATAGGAGTGTTATTATGGCATTCCACTGCTAAATGGAGTGTTATTATGGCCTTCCACTGCTAAATGGAGTGTTATTATGGCCTTCCACTGTTGATAGGAGTGTTATTATGGCCTTCCACTGTTTATAGGAATGATATTATGGCCTTCCACTGTTTATAGGAGTGATATTATGGCCTTCCACTGTTTATAGGAGTGTTATTATGGCCTTCCACTGTTGATAGGAGTGTTATTATGGCCTTCCACTGCTAAATGGAGTGTTATTATGGCCTTCCACTGTTGATAGGAGTGTTATTATGGCCTTCCACTGTTAATAGGAGTGTTATTATGGCCTTCCACTGCTAAATGGAGTGTTATTATGGCCTTCCACTGCTAAATGGAGTGTTATTATGGCCTTCCACTGTTGATAGGAGTGTTATTATGGCCTTCCACTGTTTATAGGAGTGTTATTATGGCCTTCCACTATTAATAGGAGTGTTATTATGGCCTTCCACGGCTAAATGGAGTGTTATTATGGCCTTCCACTGCTAAATGGAGTGTTATTATGGCCTTCCACTGCTAAATGGAGTGTTATTATGGCCTTCCACTGTTGATAGGAGTGTTATTATGGCCTTCCACTGTTTATAGGAGTGTTATTATGGCCTTCCACTGTTTATAGGAGTGATATTATAGCCTTCCACTGTTTATAGGAGTGTTATTATGGCCTTCCACTGTTGATAGGTGTATTATTATGGCCTTCCACTGCTAAATGGAGTGTTATTATGGCCTTCCACTGCTAAATGGAGTGTTATTATGGCCTTCCACTGATGATAGGAGTGTTATTATGGCCTTCCACTGCTAAATGGAGTGTTATTATGGCCTTCCACTGTTGATAGGAGTGTTATTATTGCCTTCCACTGCTAAATGGAGTGTTATTATGGCCTTCCACTGCTAAATGGAGTGTTATTATGGCCTTCCACTGTTAATAGGAGTGTTATTATGGCCTTCCACTGTTGATAGGAGTGTTATTATGGCCTTCCACTGTTGATAGGAGTGTTATTATGGCCTTCCACTGCTGATAGGAGTGTTATTATGGCCTTCCACTGTTAAATGTAGTGTTATTATGGCCTTCCACTGCTGATAGGAGTGTTATTATGGCCTTCCACTGCTAAATGGAGTGTTATTATGGCCTTCCACTGCTAAATGGAGTGTTATTATGGCCTTCCACTGTTGATAGGAGTGTTATTATGGCCTTCCACTGCTGATAGGAGTGTTATTATGGCCTTCCACTGCTAAATGGAGTGTTATTATGGCCTTCCACTGCTAAATGGAGTGTTATTATGGCCTTCCACTGTTGATAGGAGTGTTATTATGGCCTTCCACTGTTGATAGGAGTGATATTATGGCCTTCCACTGTTGATAGGAGTGTTATTATGGCCTTCCACTGCTAAATGGAGTGTTATTATGGCCTTCCACTGCTAAATGGAGTGTTATTATGGCCTTCCACTGTTTATAGGAGTGTTATTATGGCCTTCCACTGCAAAAAGGAGTGTTATTATGGCCTTCCACTGCTAAATGGAGTGTTATTATGGCCTTCCACTGTTGATAGGAGTGTTATTATGGCCTTCCACTGCTAAATGGAGTGTTATTATGGCCTTCCACTGCTAAATGGAGTGTTATTATGGCCTTCCACTGCTGATAGGAGTGTTATTATGGCCTTCCACTGCTAAATGGAGTGTTATTATGGCCTTCCACTGCTGATAGGAGTGTTATTATGGCCTTCCACTGTTGATAGGAGTGTTATTATGGCCTTCCACTGTTTATAGGAGTTATATTATGGCCTTCCACTGTTTATAGGAGTGATATTATGGCCTTCCACTGTTTATAGGAGTGTTATTATGGCCTTCCACTGTTGATAGGAGTGTTATTATGGCCTTCCACTGTTTATAGGAGTGATATTATGGCCTTCCACTGTTTATAGGAGTGATATTATGGCCTTCCACTGTTTATAGGAGTGTTATTATGGCCTTCCACTGTTTATAGGAGTGTTATTATGGCCTTCCACTGCTAAATGGAGTGTTATTATGGCCTTCCACTGCTAAATGGAGTGTTATTATGGCCTTCCACTGCTAAATGGAGTGTTATTATGGCCTTCCACTGTTGATAGGAGTGTTATTATGGCCTTCCACTGTTTATAGGAGTGTTATTATGGCCTTCCACTGCTAAATGGAGTGTTATTATGGCCATCCACTGCTAAATGGAGTGTTATTATGGCCTTCCACTGCTAAATGGAGTGTTATTATGGCCTTCCACTGCTAAATGGAGTGTTATTATGGCCTTCCACTGTTGATAGGAGTGTTATTATGGCCTTCCACTGCTAAATGGAGTGTTATTATGGCCTTGAACTGCGAAATGGAGTGTTATTATGGCCTTCCACTGCTAAATGGAGTGTTATTATGGCCTTCCACTGTTGATAGGGGTGTTATTATTGCCTTCCACTGCTAAATGAAGTGTTATTATGGCCTTCCACTGTTGATAGGAGTGTTATTATGGCCTTCCACTGTTTATAGGAGTGATATTATGGCCTTCCACTGTTGATAGGAGTGTTATTATGGCCTTCCACTGCTAAATGGAGTGTTATTATGGCCTTCCACTGCTAAATGGAGTGTTATTATGGCCTTCCACTGCTAAATGGAGTGATATTATGGCCTTCCACTGCTAAATGGAGTGTTATTATGGCCTTCCACTGTTGATAGGAGTGTTATTATGGCCTTCCACTGTTTATAGGAGTGTTATTATGGCCTTCCACTGCTAAATGGAGTGTTATTATGGCCTTCCACTGTTGATAGGAGTGTTATTATGGCCTTCCACTGCTAAATGGAGTGTTATTATGGCCTTCCACTGCTAAATGGAGTGTTATTATGGCCTTCCACTGCTGATAGGAGTGTTATTATGGCCTTCCACTGCTAAATGGAGTGTTATTATGGCCTGCCACTGTTGATAGGAGTGTTATTATGGCCTTCCACTGTTGATAGGAGTGTTATTATGGCCTTCCACTGCTGATAGGAGTGTTATTATGGCCTTCCACTGTTAAATGGAGTGTTATTATGGCCTTCCACTGCTGATAGGAGTGTTATTATGGCCTTCCACTGCTAAATGGAGTGTTATTATGGCCTTCCACTGCTAAATGGAGTGTTATTATGGCCTTCCACTGTTGATAGGAGTGATATTATGGCCTTCCACTGTTGATAGGAGTGTTATTATGGCCTTCCACTGTTTATAGGAGTGATATTATGGCCTTCCACTGCTAAATGGAGTGTTATTATGGCCTTCCACTGTTTATAGGAGTGTTATTATGGCCTTCCACTGTTGATAGGAGTGTTATTATGGCCTTCCACTGTTGATAGGAGTGATATTATGGCCTTCCACTGTTGATAGGAGTGTTATTATGGCCTTCCGCTGTTTATAGGAGTGTTATTATGGCCTTCCACTGTTGATAGGAGTGTTATTATGGCCTTCCGCTGTTTATAGGAGTGTTATTATGGCCTTCCACTGTTGATAGGAGTGTTATTATGGCCTTCCACTGCTAAATGGAGTGATATTATGGCCTTCCACTGTTTATAGGAGTGATATTATGGCCTTCCACTGTTGATAGGAGTGTTATTATGGCCTTCCGCTGTTTATAGGATTGTTATTATGGCCTTCCACTGCTAAATGGAGTGTTATTATGGCCTTCCACTGCTAAATGGAGTGTTATTATGGCCTTCCACTGCTAAATGGAGTGTTATTATGGCCTTCCACTGCTAAATGGAGTGTTATTATGGCCTTCCACTGTTCTGTTGATAGGAGTGTTATTATGGCCTTCCACTGTTGATAGGAGTGATATTATGGCCTTCCACTGTTGATAGGAGTGTTATTATGGCCTTCCACTGTTGATAGGAGTGTTATTATGGCCTTCCACTGCTAAATGGAGTGTTATTATGGCCTTCCACTGCTAAATGGAGTGTTATTATGGCCTTCCACTGCTAAATGGAGTGATATTATGGCCTTCCACTGTTAATAGGAGTGTTATTATGGCCTTCCACTGCTAAATGGAGTGTTATTATGGCCTTCCACTGCTAAATGGAGTGTTATTATGGCCTTCCACTGTTGATAGGAGTGTTATTATGGCCTTCCACTGTTGATAGGAGTGTTATTATGGCCTTCCACTGTTGATAGGAGTGTTATTATGGCCTTCCACTGCTAAATGGAGTGTTATTATGGCCTTCCACTGCTAAATGGAGTGTTATTATGACCTTCCACTGCTAAATGGAGTGATATTATGGCCTTCCACTGTTAATAGGAGTGTTATTATGGCCTTCCACTGCTAAATGGAGTGTTATTATGGCCTTCCACTGCTAAATGGAGTGTTATTATGGCCTTCCACTGTTGATAGGAGTGTTATTATGGCCTTCCACTGTTGATAGGAGTGTTATTATGGCCTTCCACTGTTGATAGGAGTGTTATTATGGCCTTCCACTGCTGCTGCTATGTTTTGTTGTCCTCAGAGAAGTAGTGGTGAGTGTGTGTGTGTGAATGTGGCATCTGCTGTGTTTGTGTGTGTGGTGAGGGATGACGTTGGGTGTGTGTGGATAATTATCATTTTGATTTAGACATCCTGAGGAGATTGAGGAGGAGGAGGGAGAAGGACAAAGAGGAGGAGGAGGGAGGACAAAGAGCAGGAGGAAGAGGAGGAAGAGGAAAAGGAGGAGGGGGAGGAGGGAGGACAAAGAGGAGGAAGAAGAGGAGGAGGAGGAGGAGGAGGAAAAGGAGGAGGAAGAGGAGGAGGAAGAGGAGGAGGAAGAGGAGGGAGGACAAAGAGGAGGAGGAGGAGGAGGAGGAGCAGGAAGAGGAGGAGGAAGAGGAGAAGGAGGAAGAGGAGGAGGAGGGAGGACAAAGAGGAGGAGGAGGAGCAGGAGGAGGAGGAGGAAGAGGAGGTGGAGGAGGAGGAGGGAGGACAAAGAGGAGGAGGAGGGTCAGGAGGAGGAAGAGGAGGAGGAGGAGGGGAGGAGGAGGAAGAGGAGGAGGAGGAGGAGCAGGAGGAGGAGGAAGAGGAGGAGGAGGAGGGAGGACAAAGAGGACGAGGAAGAGGAGGAGGAGGAGCAGGAAGAGGAGGAGGAGGAGGGAGGACAAAGAGGAGGAGGAGGAGGAAGAGGAGGAGGAGGGTCAGGATGTGTGTGTGAGATGCAGAGACGTGTTTGGATAGACCACAGCATTCCCATAATGTATTACAGTATACCGCACCATATCACAAAAATACATATGCAGACACTCAATGTGGCTCGGGCAGAAGGCCTGCCCTGGGAAGGAGTTAGGCAGGGAAGCAGGGTGTAGTGTATAGAGTGTAGGGTTTAGAGTTTAGGGTGTAATGTATAGGGTGTAGGGTTTAGTGTGTAGGGTTTAGTGTGTAGGGTTTAGGGTGGAGGGTTTAGTGAGGAGGGTTAAGTGTGTAGGGTTTAGTGTGTAGGGTGTAATGTATAGGGTGTAGGATTTAGTGTGTAGGCTTTAGTGTGTAGGGTTTAGTGTGTAGGGTTAAGTGTGTAGGGTTTAGTGTGTAGGGTGTAATGTATAGGGTGTAGGATGTAGGGTTTAGAGTGCAGGGTTTAGTGTGTAGGGTTTAGAGTGTAGGGTTTAGAGTGTAGGGTTTAGAGTGTAGGGTATGGTGTGTAGGGTGTAATGTGTAGGGTGTAGGGTTTACTGTGTAGGGTTTACTGTGTAGGGTTTAGAGTGTAGGGTTTAGTGTGTAGGGTTTAGTGTGTAGGGTGCAGTGTTTAGTGTGTATAGTGTGAAGGGTGTAGGGCTTAGTGTGTTGAGTTTAGTGTGTAGGGTTTAGTGTGTAGGTTGTAGGGTTTAGTATGTAGGGTTTAGTGTGTAGTGTGTAGTGTGTAGAGTTTAGAGTGTAGGGTTTAGAGTGTAGGGTTTAGTGTGTAGGGTTTAGTGTGTAGGGTGCAGTGTTTAGTGTGTATAGTGTGAAGGGTGTAGGGTTTAGTGTGTTGAGTTTAGTGTGTAGGGTTTAGTGTGTAGGGTTAAGTGTGTAGGGTTTAGTGTGTAGGGTGTAATGTATAGGGTGTAGGATGTAGTGTGTAGGGTTTAGAGTGCAGGGTTTAGTGTGTAGGGTTTAGAGTGTAGGGTTTAGTGTGTAGGGTTTAGAGTGTAGGGTATGGTGTGTAGGGTGTAATGTATAGGGTGTAGGGTTTACTGTGTAGGGTTTAGAGTGTAGGGTTTAGTGTGTAGGGTTTAGTGTGTAGGGTGCAGTGTTTAGTGTGTATAGTGTGAAGGGTGTAGGGCTTAGTGTGTTGAGTTTAGTGTGTAGGGTTTAGTGTGTAGGTTGTAGGGTTTAGTATGTAGGGTTTAGTGTGTAGTGTGTAGTGTGTAGGGTGTAGTGTGTAGGGTTTAGTGTGTAGGGTATAGTGTGTAGGGTTTAGTGTGTAGTGTGTGGTTTAGTGTGTAAGGTTTAGTGTGTAGGGTATAGTGTGTAGGGTGTAGAGTTTAGTGTGTAGTGTGTAGGGTTTAGTGTGTAGTGTGTAGGGTATAGTGTGTAGGGTGTAGGGTTTAGTGTGTAGGGTGTAGGGTTTAGTGTGTAGGTTGTAGGGTTTAGTATGTAGGTTTTAGTGTGTAGGGTTTAGTGTGTAGTGTGTAAGGTTTAGTGTGTTGTGTGTAGGGTTTAGTGTGTTTAGGGTGTAGTGTGTAGGGTTTAGTGTGTAGGGTATAGTGTGTAGGGTATAGTGTGTGGTTTAGTGTGTAGAGTGTAGGGTATAGTGTGTAGGGTTTAGGGTGTAGAGTATAGTGTGTAGGGTGTAGGGTGTAGTGTGTAGGGTTTAGTGTGTAGAGTGTAGGGTATAGTGTTTAGGGTTTAGGGTGTAGGGTATAGTGTGTAGGGTGTAGGGTATAGTGTGTAGGGTTTAGTGTTTAGGGTGTAGGGTTTAGTGTGTAGGGGTCTGTGTGTAGGGAATAGTGTGTAGGGTGTATGGTGTAGGGTTTAGTGTTTAGTGTGTTTGTTTAGTGTGTAGGGTTTAGTGTGTAGGCTGTAGTGTTTAGAGTGTTTCAGCTGCTGTTATCCCCTCTGAAGTGGTTAGTCCACTCCTCTAATCTGTAGTGTTTCCTCCACATCCTGTCTCTCTCAGTGGGCATCAGGAGGATTATTTTACTATTGTTGAAGACCCAGTGCAATCAAAAACATGATTTCCATGTGTTTTATAAATATTTCCACGCTATGGAGGTTGGAATAATACTGTGAAATTGTGAAAATTATGGTAATACCCTTTTGGAGTAAGAGCTGTTTTGAAAAGACCGCCTGAAATTTCAGCCTGTTTTGGTGGGAAGGAGTTTTGGCCTGCCTGATGACATTACCATACGTACAATTAGTTAATAGACAAATAAAAAATACAATTCCACAACCTCTCTGCCTATAACAGCTAGTTTTCAGTTTTCCAGTCACTCTGTCACGGCTGTTTGAAAGAACGGACCAAGACGCAACGTTTTCGTAGTTCCACGTGTTTTTATAAAATCAGTGAAACCGAATACAACAATTAACACTTTAAGTAAATACAAAACAACAAACCGTGACGCTGGAGGAACATAAACCTCACAAAGAACAATCACCCACAAACACCTGTGGGACAAACCTAAACTTAAATAGGACCTCCAATTAGGACCTCTAATTGGAGGTCATGCCAAATAACACCAGCATAGAAATACAAAACCTAGAACCAAAACATAGACATACAAAAACCAGACAAACACCCCCTGTCACGCCCTGACCTAATCTACCATAGAAAATGACACTCACTATGGTCAGGACGTGACCCACTCAAACCACCCCCAGACAGTCCTAGCTAAATTCTTGCTTGAGAAATTGCTCCATGCTAAGAAGCTAATGTAGTTTATTTTTGACCATTTTAATTGAAAACAATCACAGTAAGGTACATTACACCTAAATGACTTGACATTGAGATAAACATGGCTGCATTGGACCTTTACGATTCTGGATCACATTAGTGTTCAGAGTTCAGACTTCCATTTCCTTATATACACTTAGCCAAAAGTCACATGTCTGTGTGTTTATGTGTGTATAAGAGACAGCAGAAATAACAGCCTTCACTGTGCAGTGCAGCGTAACAGTGTCCTTGATCACTAGTCTCTCTGGTACTCGGGTCTTGAAACGTCTGTTTAAACCCCGACAGTCTGATGACGCACCGGTGCGTCAATCTAAGTAACATTAAAATCACCATAAAAATCCCCTTAAACTAGAGATATGTTTCTCGCATTGGATGCATCTCAGTCCAACACATCTGCATATGTCACTATATTGCATCTGTGGTGAAAGGAGACAGAGATACAGTAGAGTGGTGTCTGAACAGACCAGGAGACAGTAGAGTGGTGTCTGAACAGACCAGGAGACAGTAGAGTGGTGTCTGATCAGACCAGAGATACAGTAGAGTGGTGTCTGAACAGACCAGGAGACAGTAGAGTGGTGTCTGAACAGACCAGAGATACAGTAGAGTGGTGTCTGATCAGACCAGGAGACAGTAGAGTGGTGTCTGAACAGACCAGGAGATAGTAGAGTGGTGTCTGAACAGACACCACCACACCGCCCGGTGGGGCTCCGCATCGGCAGTAAAACGGGTCCGGATAGGTGATTGTAGCCCAGGAGTGGCTGATGGAACTCTTTAGCTGGCTAGCTCCGGAATAATTGATGTTAGCTCCGGGACCGACGTTAGCCAATAGTCACTCAGATAGCAGCTAGCTAGCTGCAAGATCCAGGTGTAAATGTCCAGAGCTTGCGGTAGAAATCCGGGGATATGGAGAGAAAATACGTCCGGTATGGTCTGGTCTGAGTCGCGTTGTACAAAACTGCCGATAGCTTTTCGTGCTAAGGGATAGCTGATGACCGCCAACCGTGGTTAGCTAAATACTAACGTGAACCGGCTAACTTCTGGCTAACTTCTGGCTAACTTCTGGCTAACTTCTGTTGTGGATTTCAGATTTGAGGTAAACAATACTTTAAAAAGTGTTATCTATGGTTAGGCGGGTTGCAGGAGAGTGTTTTGAGGTTGAGTTTTTAGAAATAAATATGTGAAGAAAAGAAGTAAATATATATATATATATATACACGGGACACGACAAGACGAGGACAAAATACGTCTGACTGCTATGCCATCTTGGATGCATTCGATGTTAGGGGCAGTACAGGAGGAATCAGAATAATTGCTTGCCAAAATGTAATTTTTGTAATGGCAATCCTGGTTATAGGTAACAATCCTGGTTATAGGGAACAATCCTGGTTATAGGTAACAATCCTGGTTGTAGGGAACAATCCTGGTTGTAGGGAACAATCCTGGTTGTAGGTAACAATCCTGGTTGTAGGTAACAATTCTGGTTGTAGGTAACAATTCTGGTTGTAGGTAACAATCCTGGTTGTAGGTAACAATCCTGGTTGTAGGTAACAATCCTGGTTATAGGGAACAATCCTGGTTGTAGGTAACAATCCTGGTTGTAGGTAACAATCCTGGTTGTAGGTGACAATTCTGGTTGTAGGTTGTAGGTTACATGCAAACATTACTGAATAGAATGACATCTCACAGGGACAGTCCTCCCTCCCTCTGTCATAATGACTGATGTAATGACATCTCACAGGGACAGTCCTCCCTCCCTCTGTCGTAATGACTGATGTAATGACATCTCACAGGGACAGTCCTCCCTCCCTCTTTCGTAATGACTGATGTGATGACATCTCACAGGAACAGTCCTCCCTCCCTCTGTCGTAATGACTGATGTGATGACATCTCACAGGGACAGTCCTGCCTCCCTCTGTCGTAATGACTGATGTGATGACATCTCACAGGGACAGTCCTCCCTCCCCTCTGTCGTTATCACTGATGTGATGACAATAGCATGACCTGACACAGTCAACAACCTCTATACAATCATGATCAATTCATCCTCCTCTTCTCCTCTGCCTCTCTTCCTCCTCCTCTCTCCCCTGTTTCTTCTCCTCTATGCTGTAGGCTGTGACAGCTGTGAGATGACACCTCCCAGAGGCAGTGAGGCTTGTTACTGCATCTCTTGACATCTCTAATTGATTTGTATTCAATTGGTTTCAAGATATTTGGTTGTATTTGATGGTTGAAGGCGGTTGTAGTTATGTGCTGTGACGGTCTGATGTATTGGTCTGTAGTTATGTGCTGTGAGGGTCTGTAGTAATGTGCTGTGAGGGTCTGTAGTAATGTGCTGTGATGGTCTGTAGTAATGTGCTGTGATGGTCTGATGTATTGATCTGTAGTAATGTGCTGTGATGGTCTGATGTATTGATCTGTAGTAATGTGCTGTGACGGTCTGATGTATTGATCTGTAGTAATGTGCTGTGACGGGCTGATGTATTGGTCTGTAGTAATGTGCTGTGACGGTCTGATGTATTGGTCTGTAGTAATGTGCTGTGACGGTCTGATGTATTGGTCTGTAGTAATGTGCTGTGACGGTCTGTAGTAATGTGCTGTGATGGTCTGATGTATTGGTCTGTAGTTATGTGCTGTGAAGATCTGTCACGGTTGTCTGAAGAATGGGACCAAAGCGCAGCGTGTGTATCGTTCCACATTTTATTATAACTATGCAAGACATACAAATAAACAAAACAACAAACCGTGACGAAGAGGTGCAACATACACTTACTCAAAATACAATCTCCCACAAACCCAGGTGGGAAAAACAACCACTTAAATATGATCCCCAATTAGAGACAACGATGACCAGCTGCCTCAAATTGGAGATCATCCCAAAAAACAACAACATAGAAATACAAAAACTAGAACCCCACATAGAAATACATAAACTAGACAAACCCCCAACATAGAAAAAAGAAACTAGAAACAACATAGACATAAATAAACTAGACAAAACCCTCTGTCACGCCCTGACCTACTCTACCATAGAAAAATAACAGCTTTCTATGGTCAGGACATGACACGGTCTGATTTATTAGTCTGTAGTAATGTGCTGTGACGGTCTGATGTATTGGTCTGTAGTTATGTGCTGTGATGGTCTGATGTGTTGGTCTGTAGTTATGTGCTGTGACGGTCTGATGTATTGGTCTGTAGTTATGTGCTGTGATGGTCTGATGTGTTGGTCTGTAGTTATGTGCTGTGACGGTCTGATGTATTGGTCTGTAGTTATGTGCTGTAATGGTCTGATGTGTTGGTTTGTAGTTATGTGCTGTGACGGTCTGATGTATTGGTCTGTAGTTATGTGCAGTGACGGTCTGATGTATTGGTCTGTAGTTATGTTATGTATTGGTCTGTAGTTCTGTGCTGTGATGGTCTAATGTATTGGTCTGTAGTTATGTGCTGTGATGGTCTGATGTATTGGTCTGTAGTTATGGGTCTCTGGATGCAGTCTGAACGCCTCCATGGTCCCTATCTGGTGCACTACTTTTGACCAGAGCCCTAAAGCAGTTCACTATATAGAGAATAGGGTGCCATTTGGGAGGGGTTGGAGGGTGGGCAATGAGAGACTGAGCGGTAGTAGTGGTAGATGGGGTAATAGTGGTAGATGGGGGTAGTAGTGGTAGATGGGCGTAGTAGTGGTAGATGGGGTTAGTAGTGGTAGATGGGGGTAGTAGTGGTAGATGGGGGTAGTAGTGGTAGATGGGGGTAGTAGTGGTAGATGGGGGTAGCAGTGGTAGATGGGGGGTAGATGGGGGTAGTAGTGGTAGATGGGGTAGATGGGGGTAGTAGTGGTAGATGGGGGTAGTAGTGGTAGATGGGGTAGATGTGGTAGTAGTGGTAGATGGGGTAGTAGTGGTAGATGGGGGTAGTAGTGGTAGATGGGGGTTGTAGTGGTAGATGGGGTGGTAGTAGGGGTAGTAGTTGTAGATAGGGGGAGGGGTAGTGGTGGATAGCTGGTAGGGGACAGTGAAGGGGGGGGGGTAGTGGTGGGTTGGGGCCAGGGGTAAGGTGGAGGAGAGGGGGCTCCTGTGAAGTCCATTCATGTGCCGCTGAATCAATGGAATTCTTTCAGCCAGACTCAGAGCCATGGCTAGGCTACATTCAGAGAGACACAGAGACACTGAGAGACAAAGATAAACAGAGAGAGCTACAGAGACAAAGCGAGAGACAAAGCGAGAGACAAAGCGAGAGACAAAGCGAGAGACAGCGAGAGACAGCGAGAGACACAGAGAGACACAGAGAGACACAGATATACAGAGAAGCAGAGCCAAAGCTAGGCTGCTTTCAGAGAGACACAGAGACACAGCAATAGACAGAGACACAGAGACACCCAGAGACACCCAGAGACACCCAGAGACACCCAGAGAGACACCGAGACACAGAGCCAAAGCTAGGTTGCTTTCAGAGAGACACAGAGAGGCAGAGAGACACAGAGAGAGAGAGAGAGAGACAGAGCCATATCTTGGCTGCATTCAGAAAGACAGAGATACACAGAGAGACACAGAGAGACAGGGACAGAGACAGAGACATAGCTAGGCTGCATCAGAGAGACAAAGAGAGACACAGAGAGACACAGAGACAGGGACAGAGACAGAAACAAAGCTAGGTTGCTTTCAGAGAGACACAGAGAGACACAGAGAGAGACAGAGAGAGACAGAGAGACAGAGACAGGGACATAGCTAGGCTGCATTCAGAGAGACAAAGAGAGAACCATATACTGGTGAGTAGGCTGCATTCAGAGAGACAGAGAGAACCATATACTGGTGAGTAGGCTGCATTCAGAGAGACAGAGAGAACCATATACTGGTGAGTAGGCTGCATTCAGAGAGAACCATATACTGGTGAGTAGGCTGCATTCAGAGAGACAGAGAGAACCATATACTGGTGAGTAGGCTGCATTCAGAGAGAACCATATACTGGTGAGTAGGCTGCATTCAGAGAGACAGAGAGAACCATATACTGGTGAGTAGGCTTCTCTGGTAATGTTGATGTATAACACATCTGCAGATTTAGAAAGGAGTCCTGGATTAAGAGTACATGCAAATATTGTATTTCCCTGTTTAGATTGGTGTTTAGTATGACCACTGGGGGTAGTACAATACTCTAGTACAATAGTACTGTACAATACAATAGTATAATACAAGAGTGCAGTACAATACAGCAGTGCAGTACAATACAATACAGTAATACAATACAGTGGAACAGTGTAATACAGTTGTACAATACAGTAAAACAGTACAATATAGTAAACAGTACAATACAGTAGTACAATACAATACAGTAGCACAGTACATTACAGTAGGGCAGTACTACAGTACAATACAGTAGAACATTACAATACAGGAGTACAACACATGTAGTAACATAAAATACAGTAATACAATACAATAGTACAGCACAACACAATACGGTAGTACAATAGAATACCATAGAACATTACAATACAATAGTACAGTACAACACAATACAGTAGTACAATACAATACAGTAGTACAGTACAATGCAGTAGTGCAATACAATGGAACAGTACAATACAGTACTACAATACAATAGTACAGTACAATACAGTAGAACAATACAATACAGTAGTACACCACATGTAGTAACAAAATACAGTAGTACAATACAATACAACAGTACAGTACAACACAATACGGTAATACAATACAGTAGTACACTACAATAGTACAGTACAACACAATAAAGTAGTACAGTACAATACAGTAGTACAATATAATACAGTAGTACATTACAATAAAGTAATACAATACAATAGTACAATACAGTAGTACAGTACAATAAAGTAGTATAGTGCAATAAATGAGTACAATGCAATAAGGTAGTACAATGCAATACAATAGCACAGTACAGTAGTGCAATACATACAGTAGTAAAATATAATACTGTAGTACAATACAGTAGACAATACAATACAGTAGTACAATATAATACAGTAGGACAATACATTACGATACATTAGTACAGTATAACACATAATGCAGCAGGAGAGAACAATACAGTAGTACAATACAATATGGTACAGTAGTATAGTACAATACAGGACTTTTAATACAACACAGAATTACACTACAATGCATTAATACAGTACAATACAGTTGTTCAGTACAATACAGTATTACCATACAATAGAGTAGTACAATACATTTCCGTAGTACATTACAATAAAATACAGTAGTACATTACAATACAGTAGTACATTACAATACAATAGCACATTACAATACAGTAGTACAATACATTACAGTAGTACAGTACAATACAACAGAACATTAGAATACAGTATTACAATACTGTACAGCAGTACAATACAATACAGTAGTACAGTGCAATACAACACAGTATAACAGTACAATAAAATACAGTAGTACATTCCAATGCAGTAGTACATGACAGTACAGTACAGTTTACATTTTACATTTTAGTCATTTAGCAGACGCTCTTATCCAGAGCGACTTACAGTAGTGAATGCATACATTTCATCCATTTTTATATATAATTTTTTTTTCTTTTTTTTTCGTACAATACAGTAGACAGTGCAGTACAATACAGTTGTACAATACAATACACCACAGTAGGACAGTACAACACAGTATTACAGTACAATACAATACTTTATTAGTATTTATATTTTTGACTACTTTTACTTCCCTACATTCCTAAAGCAACAAATATACTTCTTACTCATACACCCAAAAGTACATTTTGAATGTTTAGCAGGACAGGAAAATGGTCAAATGTATGCACTTATCAAGAGAACATCCCTGGTCCCTACTGCCTCTGATCTGGAGGACTCACTAAACAGAGAACATCCCTGGTCATCCTTACTGCCTCTGATCTGGAGGACTCACTAAACAGAGAGCATCCCTGGTCATCCCTACTGCCTATATGTAAATGATGTCTGAGTGTTGGAGTGTTCCCCTGGCTATCTGTAATATGGCTGAGTGTTGGAGTGTTCCCCTGGCTATCTGTAATGATGTCTGAGTGTTGGAGTGTACCCTGGCTATCTGTAATGATGTCTGAGTGTTGGAGTGTTGGAGTGTTCACCTGGCTATCTGTAAATTATGTCTGAGTGTTGGAGTGTTCCCCTGGCTATCTGTAAATGTCTGAGTGTTGGAGTGTGCCCCTGGCTATCTGTAAATGATGTCTGAGTGTTGGAGTGTTCCCCTGGCTATCTGTAAATGTCTGAGTGTTGGAGTGTGCCCCTGGCTATCTGTAAATGATGAGTGTGGAAGTGTGTCCCTGGCTATCTGTAAATGATGTCTGAGTGTGTAGAGTGTGCCCCTGGCTATCTGTAAACGATGAGTGTTGGAGTGTTGGAGTGTTCCCCTGGCTATCTGTAAATGATGTCTGAGTGTTGGAGTGTGACCCTGGCTATCTGTAATGATGTCTGAGTGTTGGAGTGTGCCCCTGGCTATCTGTAAACGATGAGTGTCGGAGTGTGCCCCTGGCAATCTGTAAATGATGTCTGAGTGTTGGAGTGTTCCCCTGGCTATCTGTAAATGATGTCTGAGTGTTGGAGTGTGCCCTGGCTATCTGTAAATGATGTCTGAGTGTTGGAGTGTTCCCCTGGCTATCTGTAAAACGATGAGTGTTGGAGTGTGCCCCTGGCTATCTGTAATGATGTCTGAGTGTTGGAGTGTGCCCCTGGCTATCTGTAAACGATGAGTGTTGGAGTGTGCCCCTGGCTATCTGTAAATGATGTCTGAGTGTTGGAGTGTTCCCCTGGCTATCTGTAAAACGATGAGTGTTGGAGTGTTCCCCTGGCTATCTGTAAACGATGAGTGTTGGAGTGTTCCCCTGGCTATCTGTAAACGATGAGTGTTGGAGTGTGCCCCTGGCTATCTGTAATGATGTCTGAGTGTTGGAGTGTTCCCCTGGCTAGCTGTAATGATGTCTGAGTGTTGGAGTGTTCCCCTGGCTATCTGTAATGATGTCTGAGTGTTGGAGTGTGCCCCTGGCTATCTGTAATGATGTCTGAGTGTTGGAGTGTTCCCCTGGCTAGCTGTAATGATGTCTGAGTGTTGGAGTGTGCCCCTGGCTATCTGTAAAGGATGTCTGAGTGTTGGAGTGTTCCCCTGGCTATCTGTAATGATGTCTGAGTGTTGGAGTGTGCCCCTGGCTATCTGTAAATGATGTCTGAGTGTTGGAGTGTTCCCCTGGCTATCTGTAAATGATGTCTGAGTGTTGGAGTGTACCCCTGGCTATCTGTAAATAATGTGAGTGTTGGAGTGTGCCCCTGGATATCTGTAAATGATGAGTGTGGAAGTGTGTCCCTGGCTATCTGTAAACGATGAGTGTTGGAGTGTTCCCCTGGCTATCTGTAAACGATGAGTGTTGGAGTGTGCCCCTGGCTATCTGTAATGATGTCTGAGTGTTGGAGTGTTCCCCTGGCTAGCTGTAATGATGTCTGAGTGTTGGAGTGTTGGAGTGTTCCCCTGGCTATCTGTAAATGATGTCCGAGTGTTGGAGTGTTCCCCTGGCTATCTGTAAATGATGTCATAGCCAGGGGCACACTCCAACACTATGACATCATTTACAGATAGCCAGGGGAACACTCCAACACTCAGACATCATTTACAGATAGCCAGGGGAACACTCCAATACTATCTGTAAATTATGTCTGAGTGTTGGAGTGTGCCCCTGGCTATCTGTAAAACGATGAGTGTTGGAGTGTGTCCCTGGCTATCTGTAATGATGTCTGAGTGTTGGAGTGTTCCCCTGGCTATCTGTAAACGATGAGTGTTGGAGTGTTGGAGTGTTCCCCTGGCTATCTGTAAATGATGTCTGAGTGTTGGAGTGTACCCCTGGCTATCTGTAAATGATGTCTGAGTGTTGGAGTGTGCCCCTGGCTATCTGTAATGATGTCTGAGTGTTGGAGTGTGCACCTGGCGATCCGTAAATATAAATGAAAAACAAGAAAATCGTGCCAAATATATATATATATATATAGTGCCTAATTTGCATAATATTAGGACGAATAATGTTCAGTACTGTTTGTGTGGCTTCTGAAAGTACAGAATAAAGAGGAATTATTACAATATAGCAATTAAAAAAATATTTCAACAGAGTAACATAATAACACTGCAATAAATATAACATGTTGCATCGACGTCACAACAAGTATGAATAAATCCTTTAGAAACAGTAACTGAAAAGCTCCACAAGGTGGCAGGGTAGATCTATGATAAACAGGCCATGGTCCTGATGAGACCAGGGTGGAGCTATGATAAACAGGCCATGGTCCTGATGAGACCAGGGTAGAGCTATGATAAACAGGCCATGGTCCTGATGAGACCAGAGCAGAGCTATGATAACTACATAAGCACCATTTAATCCCCCATAAAGTCTGATGACACACTGGTGAGTGAATCTAAGTAACATGATAAAGAAATTCCTATCCCAATCCGTCAGTTTAAGCTAGAGATATCTGTGGCAGAGCTAGAGAGGTGTTTATCAAACCATGAGACATCCTGAAAATCATTCTAACAAAAATGTCTGTAGCGTCTGAATCAGTTTGACTTGCAAACTCCTCCTCATTGAAAGGGAATGATGGAATGATGGTCTCAGTTTTGCTCTACAACCCCAACAACAAGTATCACATGACTCGTCTGAAGGAAACCGGTTAAAAAACAATACTGGAATGGAAGTCTGAAGGTAGTTTTGTTCCTACCCAAAAAAAGGGATTAAATATGTGTAAAGAAATATACACTGCTCAAAAAATAAAGGGAACACTTAAACAACACAATGTAACTCCAAGTCAATCACACTTCTGTGAAATCAAACTGTCCACTTTGGAAGCAACACTGATTGACAATAAATTTCACATGCTGTTGTGCAAATGGAATAGACAACAGGTGGAAATTATAGGCAATTAGCAAGACACCACCAATAAAGGAGTGGTTCTGCAGGTGGCGACCACTTCTCAGTTCCTATGCTTCCTGGCTGATGTTTTGGTCACTTTTGAATGCTGGCGGTGCTTTCACTCTAGTGGTAGCATGAGACGGAGTCTACAACCCACACAAGTAGTGCAGCTCATCCAGGATGGCACATCAATGCGAGCTGTTGCAAGATGGTTTGCAGTGTCTGTCAGCGTAGTGTCCAGAGCATGGAGGCGCTACCAGGAGACAGGCCAGTACATCAGGAGATGTGGAGGAGGCCGTAGGAGGGCAACAACCCAGCAGCAGGACCGCTACCTCCGCCTTTGTACAAGGAGGAGCAGGAGGAGCACTGCCAGAGCCCTGCAAAATGACCTCCAGCAGGCCACACATGTGCATGTGTCTGCTCAAACGGTCAGAAACAGACTCCATGAGGGTGGTATGAGGGCCCGACGTCCACAGGTGGGGGTTGTGCTTACAGCCCAACACCGTG
The DNA here is from genome assembly GCF_901001165.1 of Salmo trutta. Taxonomy (NCBI): domain Eukaryota; kingdom Metazoa; phylum Chordata; class Actinopteri; order Salmoniformes; family Salmonidae; genus Salmo; species Salmo trutta. The sequence continues at coordinate 50,358,062 of NC_042979.1, read as the reverse complement.
CAGGACGTTTGGCATTTGCCAGAGAACACCAAGATTGGCAAATTCGCCACTGGCGCCCTGTGCTCTTCACAGATGAAAGCAGGTTCACACTGAGCACGTGACAGACGTGACAGAGTCTGGAGACGCCATGGAGAACGTTCTGCTGCCTGCAACATCCTCCAGCATGACCGGTTTGGCGGTGGGTCAGTCATTGTGTAGGGTGGCATTTCTTTGGGGGGCCGCACAGCCCTCCATGTGCTCGCCAGAGGTAGCCTGACTGCCATTAGGTACCGAGATGAGATCCTCAGACCCTTTGTGAGACCATATGCTGGTGCGGTTGGCCCTGGGTTCCTCCTAATGCAAGACAATGCTAGACATTATGTGGCTGGAGTGTGTCAGCAGTTCCTGCAAGAGGAAGGCATTGATGCTATGGACTGGCCCGCCCATTTCCCAGACCTGAATCCAATTGAGCACATCTGGGACATCATGTCTCGCTCCATCCACCAACGCCACGTTGCACCACAGACTGTCCAGGAGTTGGCGGATGCTTTAGTCCAGGTCTGGGAGGAGATCCCTCAGGAGACCATCCGCACCTCATCAGGAGCATGCCCAGGCGTTGTAGGGAGGTCATACAGGCACGTGGAGGCCACACACACTACTGAGCCTCATTTTGACTTGTTTTAAGGACATTACATCAAAGTTGGATCAGCCTGTAGTGTGGTTTTTCACTTTAATTTTGAGTGTGACTCCAAATCCAGACCTCCATGGGTTGATAAATTGGATTTCCATTGATTATTTTTGTGTGATTTCGTTGTCAGCACATTCAACTATGTAAAGAAAAAAGTATTTAATAAGATTATTTAACTCATTCAGATCTAGGATGTGTTTTTTTAGTGTTCCCTTTATTTTGTTGAGCGGTATATATTTCCAATTTTTTTTAATGTCTCCTAGATTAATGATAGACACTTCACTTCAAAAACTTGTTGCTCAAGATTTATATTTAGATTGTTTTTTTTCGCCATTTCTGAATGTTTTCCCGGGCTATTGCAGTATTTTTTTATTTTATATATACTGCTCAAATAAATAAAGGGAACAGTACAGTATACACAGGAAAACACGAAACTCACAACAGGCTAACAGGCTTACTACAAACAAAAAGACTAGCAGTGTTAGCACAACCACCCAAGTGACAAACATACTCCTAAATATATGACTCCCAATCAGGAACAACGATCCCCAGCTGTTCCTGATAAGGAGTCACAAGACTAACACAGAAACAGACATACTAGACAACACATACAGACTTCTTCTGCCACGTCCTGACCAAAATACTACACCACTACTCCCTCTGCTGGTCAGGACGTGACATCTCCTCTCCTCTCCTCTCATCCCCCTCTCCTCTCATCCCTCTCTTCTTATCCATTTCCTCTCTTCCCTCTCCTCTCAAGCAAGCCCCCTCTCCTCATACCCCTCTCCTCTCCTCCCACTCTCCTCTGAAACCTCTACTCTATTCTCCCCCCTCTCTTCTCATCCCTCTCCTCTCATCCCCCACTCCTCTCCTCCTCCTTCTGATTGGGAGGCAGTGACTGGGAAATGGACAGTATATAGACAGTAGGGTTCTGATTGGGAGGCAGGCTCTGTGAAGTGGACAGTATACAGTGAGGGAAAAAAGTATTTGATCCCCTGCTGATTTTGTACATTTGCCCACTGACAAAGAAATGATCAGTCTATAATTTTAATGGTAGGTTTATTTGAACAGTGAGAGACAGAATAACAACAAAAAAATGCAGAAAAACGCATGTCAAAAATGTTATAAATTGATTTGCATTTTAATGAGGGAAATAAGTATTTGACCCCTTCTCAATCAGAAAGATTGCTGGCTCCCAGGTGTCTTTTATACAGGTAACGAGCTGAGATTAGGAGCACACTCTTAAAGGGAGTGCTCCTAATCTCAGTTTGTTACCTGTATAAAAGACACATGTCCACAGAAGCAATCAATCAATCAGATTCCAAACTCTCCACCATGGCCAAGACCAAAGAGCTCTCCAAGGATGTCAGGGACAAGATTGTAGACCTACACAAGGCTGGAATGGGCTACAAGACCATCGCCAAGCAGCTTGGTGAGAAGGTGACAACAGTTGGTGCGATTATTCGCAAATGGAAGAAACATAAAAGAACTGTGAATCTCCCTCGGCCTGGGGCTCAATGCAAGATCTCACCTCGTGGAGTTGCAATGATCATGAGAACGGTGAGGAATCAGCCCAGAACTACACGGGAGGATCTTGTCAATGTTCTCAAGGCAGCTGGGACCATAGTCACCAAGAAAACAATTGGTAACGCTACACCGTGAAGGACTGAAATCCTGCAGCGCCCGCAAGGTCCCCCTGCTCAAGAAAGCACATATACATGCCCGTCTGAAGTTTGCCAATGAACATCTGAATGATTCAGAGGACAACTGGGTGAAAGTGTTGTGGTCAGATGAGACCAACATGGAGCTCTTTGGCATCAACTCAACTCGCCGTGTTTGGAAGAGGAGGAATGCTGCCTATGACTCCAAGAACACCATCCCCACCGTCAAACATGGAGGTGGAAACATTATGCTTTGGGGGTGTTTTTCTGCTAAGGGGACAGGACAACTTCACCGCATCAAAGGGACGATGGACGGGGCCATGTACCGTCAAATCTTGGGTGAGAACCTCCTTCCCTCAGCCAAGGCATTGAAAATGGGTCGTGGATGGGTGTTCCAGCATGACAATGACCCAAAACACAGCCAAGGCAACAAAGGAGTAGCCTAGCCAGTCTCCAGACCTTCATCCCATAGAAAATCTGTGGAGGGAGCTGAAGGTTCGAGTTACCAAACGTCAGCCTTGAAACCTTAATTAATTGAGAAGATCAGCAAAGAGGAGTGGGAGAAAATCCCTCCTGAGATGTGTGCAAACCTGGTGGCCAACTACAAGAAACGTCTGACCTCTGTGGTTGCCAACAAGGGTTTTGCCACCAAGTACTAAGTCATGTTTTGCAGAGGGGTCAAATACTTATTTCCCTCATTAAAATGCAAATCAATTTATAACATTTTTGACATGCGTTTTTCTGGATTTTTTTGTTGTTATTCTGTCTCTCACTGTTCAAATAAACCTACCATTAAAATTATAGACTGATTATTTTTCTTTGTCAGTGGGCAAACGTACAAAATCAGCAGGGGAACAAATACTTTTTTTCCTCACTGTATAGACAGTAGGGTTCTGATTGGGAGGCAGCCTCTGTGAAGTGGACAGTATATAGACAGTAGGGTTCTGATTGGGAAGCAGGCTCTGTGAAGTGGACAGTAAATAGACAGTAGGGTTCTGATTGGGAGGCAGCCTCTGTGAATATATAGACAGGGTTCTACAGTGTTGATACAGATAGTTGAGGTCAGAGTAGTATGAAGGGGACTTGGGGAAGGGGACTGGGGGTCAGTGTAGTAGGTAGGGGACTGGGGGTCAGAGCAGTATGACGGAGACTGGGGGTCAGAGTAGTAGGAAGGGGACTGGGGGTCAGAGTAGTAGAAGGGGACTGGGGGTCAGAGTAGTAGGAAGGGGACTGGGCATCAGAGTAGTAGGAAGGGGACTGGGGGTCAGAGTAGTAGGAAGGGGACTGGGGGTCAGAGTAGTAGGAAGGGGACTGGGGGTCAGAGTAGTAGAAGGGGACTGGGGGTCAGAGTAGTAGGAAGGGGACTGGGGGTCAGAGTAGTAGGAAGGGGACTGGGGGTCAGAGTAGTAGGAAGGGGACTGGGGGTCAGAGTAGTAGGAAGGGGACTGGGGGTCAGAGTAGTAGGAAGAGTCCCTTTTCTCTCTGTATTTTCTCACCTGATGAAGAATGTCCCTTTTCTCTCTGTATTTTCTCACCTGATGAAGAATGTCCCTTTTCTCTCTGTATTTTCTCACCTGATGAAGAATGTCCCTTTTCTCTCTGTATTTTCTCACCTGATGAAGAATGTACGAGATCCTCACCATCCCCTCTCCTCTTGTGCCTGTCTCTCCAGCCTCCCCTAGGGAACCCACGGTGACGTGTCGATCCAACACCTACCCTAAAGGTTTCTACTGTAGCTGGCACCTGCAGCACCCCACCTCCATACCCACAGACTTCGACGTCACCGTCCTGTAAGAATCAAAACCTTGTCTTTGATTATCTCTGTCTCTCTCTCTCTGTCTCTCTGTCTCTGTGTGTCTCTTTCTCTCTGTGTGTCTCTCTGTGTGTCTCTCTGTGTCTCTCTCTGTGTCTCTCTGTGTCTCTCTGTGTGTCTCTGTGTGTCTCTGTGTGTCTCTGTGTGTCTCTGTCTCTCTGTTCTGTCTGAGTTTGGGGTTAAGAGGACACTTTACCATGCCTCAGAAAACTTACTGACACCCTCTCTCAGCAGGTGGTCTCCTAGCAACCTCATTAATGTTGTACAGACAATATGTCACATTAGAATAATCATGTAGAGAACCACTAGGTCCTCTGAGCGCTGGTGATGTCTGAAAGGATATCTCTCCATGAGCCTCATTAGCCCACACTACCACCCACTATACCGGTCAATCCACACTACCACCCACTCTAATGGTTAACCCCCACTACCACCCACTCTAATGGTCAACCCCCACTACCACCCACTATACCGGTCAATCCACAACACCACCCCCATAATGGTCAACCAAAACTACCACCCCCATAATGGTCAACCTACACTACCACCCACTCTAATGGTCAACCCCCACTACCACCCACTCTAATGGTCAACCCCCACTACCACCCACTATACCGGTCAACCCCCACTACCACCCACTCTAATGGTCAACCCACACTACCACCCAATCTAATGGTCAATCCACACTACCACCCACTCTAATGGTCAACCCCCACTACCACCCACTCTAAAGGTCAATCCACACTACCACCCACTCTAATGGTCAACCCACACTACCACCCACTCTAATGGTCAACCCACACTACCACCCACTCTAATGGTCAACCCCCACTAACACCCACTCTAATGGTCAACCCCCACTACCACCCACTCTAATGGTCAACCCCCACTACCACCCACTATACCGGTCAACCCCAACAACCACCCACTCTAATGGTCAACCCACACTACCACCCACTCTAATGGTCAACCCACACTACCACCCACTATACCGGTCAACCCACACTACCACCCACTCTAATGGTCAACCCACACTACCACCCACTATACCGGTCAACCCACACTACCACCCACTCTAATGGTCAACCCCCACTACCACCCACTCTAATGGTCAACCCACACTACCACCAACTATACCGGTCAACCCCCACAACCACCCACTCTAATGGTCAACCCACACTACCACCCACTCTAATGGTCAACCCACACTACCACCCACTATACCGGTCAATCCACACTACCACCCACTCTAATGGTCAACCCACACTACCACCCAGTATACCGGTCAACCCACACTACCACCCACTCTAATGGTCAACCCACACTACCACCCACTCTAATGGTCAACCCACACTACCACCCACTCTAATGGTCAACCCACACTACCACCCACTCTAATGGTTAACCCCCACTACAACCCACTATAATGGTCAACCCCCACTACCACCCACTATACCGGTCAAGCCCCACTTCCACCCACTCTAATGGTCAACCCACACTAATGGTCAACCCCCACTACCACCCACTATACCGGTCAACCCACACTACCACCCACTCTAATGGTCAACCCACACTACCACCCAGTATACTGGTCAACCCACACTACCACCCACTCTAATGGTCAACCCACACTACCACCAACTATACCGGTCTACCCACACTACAACCCACTCTAATGGTCAACCCACACTACCACCCACTATACCGGTCAACCCACACTACCACCCACTCTAATGGTCAATCCACACTACCACCCACTCTAATGGTCAACCCACACTACCACCCACTCTAATGGTCAACCCACTCTACCACCCACTCTAATGGTCAACCCCCACAACCACCCACTCTAATGGTCAACCCCCACTACCACCCACTCTAATGGTCAACCCACACTACCACCCACTATACCGGTCAACCCACACTACCACCCACTCTAATGGTCAACCCCCACTACCACCCACTCCAATGGTCAACCCTCACTACCACCCACTCTAATGGTCAACCCCCACTACCACTCACTCTAATGGTCAACACCCACTACCACCCACTCTAATGGTCAACCCACACTACCACCCACTCTAATGGTCAACCCACACTACCACCCAGTATACCGGTGAACCCACACTACCACCCACTCTAATGGTCAACCCACACTACCACCCACTATACCGGTCAACCCACACTACCACCCACTCTAATGGTCAACCCACACTACCACCCACTCTAATGGTCAACCCACACTACCACCTAGTATACCGGTCAACCCACACTACCACCCACTCTAATGGTCAACCCACACTACCACCCAGTATACCGGTCAACCCACACTACCACCCACTCTAATGGTCAACCCACACTACCACCCACTCTAATGGTCAACCCACACTACCACCCACTATACCGGTCAATCCACACTACCACCCACTCTAATGGTCAACCCACACTACCACCCAGTATACCGGTCAACCCACACTACCACCCACTCTAATGGTCAACCCACACTACCACCCACTCTAATGGTCAACCCACACTACCACCCACTCTAATGGTCAACCCACACTACCACCCACTCTAATGGTTAACCCCCACTACAACCCACTATAATGGTCAACCCCCACTACCACCCACTATACCGGTCAAGCCCCACTTCCACCCACTCTAATGGTCAACCCACACTAATGGTCAACCCCCACTACCACCCACTATACCGGTCAACCCACACTACCACCCACTCTAATGGTCAACCCACACTACCACCCAGTATACTGGTCAACCCACACTACCACCCACTCTAATGGTCAACCCACACTACCACCAACTATACCGGTCTACCCACACTACAACCCACTCTAATGGTCAACCCACACTACCACCCACTATACCGGTCAACCCACACTACCACCCACTCTAATGGTCAATCCACACTAACACCCACTCTAATGGTCAACCCACACTACCACCCACTCTAATGGTCAACCCACTCTACCACCCACTCTAATGGTCAACCCCCACTACCACCCACTCTAATGGTCAACCCCCACTACCACCCACTCTAATGGTCAACCCACACTACCACCCACTATACCGGTCAACCCACACTACCACCCACTCTAATGGTCAACCCCCACTACCACCCACTCCAATGGTCAACCCTCACTACCACCCACTCTAATGGTCAACCCCCACTACCACTCACTCTAATGGTCAACCCCCACTACCACCCACTCTAATGGTCAACCCACACTACCACCCACTCTAATGGTCAACCCACACTACCACCCAGTATACCGGTGAACCCACACTACCACCCACTCTAATGGTCAACCCACACTACCACCCACTATACCGGTCAACCCACACTACCACCCACTCTAATGGTCAACCCACACTACCACCCACTCTAATGGTCAACCCACACTACCACCTAGTATACCGGTCAACCCACACTACCACCCACTCTAATGGTCAACCCACACTACCACCCAGTATACCGGTCAACCCACACTACCACCCACTCTAATGGTCAACCCACACTACCACCCACTATACCGGTCAACCCACACTACCACCCACTCTAATGGTCAACCCACACTACCACCCACTCTAATGGTCAACCCACACTACCACCCAGTATACCGGTCAACCCACACTACCACCCACTCTAATGGTCAACCCACACTATCACCCAATCTAATGGTCAATCCACACTACCACCCACTCTAATGGTCAACCCCCACTACCACCCACTCTAAAGGTCAATCCACACTACCACCCACTCTAATGGTCAACCCACACTACCACCCACTCTAATGGTCAACCCACACTACCACCCACTCTAATGGTCAACCCCCACTAACACCCACTCTAATGGTCAACCCCCACTACCACCCACTCTAATGGTCAACCCCCACTACCACCCACTCTAATGGTCAACCCCCACTACCACCCACTATACCGGTCAACCCCAACAACCACCCACTCTAATGGTCAACCCACACTACCACCCACTCTAATGGTCAACCCACACTACCACCCACTATACCGGTCAACCCACACTACCACCCACTCTAATGGTCAACCCCCACTACCACCCACTCTAATGGTCAACCCACACTACCACCCACTATACCGGTCAACCCACCCTACCACCCACTCTAATGGTCAACCCCCACTACCACCCACTCTAATGGTCAACCCACACTACCACCAACTATACCGGTCAACCCCCACAACCACCCACTCTAATGGTCAACCCACACTACCACCCACTCTAATGGTCAACCCACACTACCACCCACTATACCGGTCAATCCACACTACCACCCACTCTAATGGTCAACCCACACTACCACCCACTCTAATGGTCAACCCACACTAATGGTCAACCCCCACTACCACCCACTATACCGGTCAACCCACACTACCACCCACTCTAATGGTCAACCCACACTACCACCCAGTATACTGGTCAACCCACACTACCACCCACTCTAATGGTCAACCCACACTACCACCAACTATACCGGTCTACCCACACTACAACCCACTCTAATGGTAAACCCACACTACCACCCACTATACCGGTCAACCCACACTACCACCCACTCTAATGGTCAATCCACACTACCACCCACTCTAATGGTCAACCCACACTACCACCCACTCTAATGGTCAAATCCACTCTACCACCCACTCTAATGGTCAACCCCCACTACCACCCACTCTAATGGTCAACCCCCACTACCACCCACTCTAATGGTCAACCCCCACTACAACCCACTATAATGGTCAACCCCCACTACCACCCACTATACCGGTCAACCCCCACTTCCACCCACTCTAATGGTCAACCCACACTAATGGTCAACCCCCACTACCACCCACTATACCGGTCAACCCACACTACCACCCACTCTAATGGTCAACCCACACTACCACCCAGTATACTGGTCAACCCACACTACCACCCACTCTAATGGTCAACCCACACTACCACCAACTATACCGGTCTACCCACACTACAACCCACTCTAATGGTAAACCCACACTACCACCCACTATACCGGTCAACCCACACTACCACCCACTCTAATGGTCAATCCACACTACCACCCACTCTAATGGTCAACCCACACTACCACCCACTCTAATGGTCAAATCCACTCTACCACCCACTCTAATGGTCAACCCCCACTACCACCCACTCTAATGGTCAACCCCCACTACCACCCACTCTAATGGTCAACCCACACTACCACCCACTATACCGGTCAACCCACACTACCACCCACTCTAATGGTCAACCCCCACTACCACCCACTCTAATGGTCAACCCTCACTACCACCCACTCTAATGGTCAACCCCCACTACCACTCACTCTAATGGTCAAACCCCACTACCACCCACTCTAATGGTCAACCCACACTACCACCCACTCTAATGGTCAACCCACACTACCACCCAGTATACCGGTGAACCCACACTACCACCCACTCTAATGGTCAACCCACACTGCCACCCACTATACCGGTCAACCCACACTACCACCCACTCTAATGGTCAACCCACACTACCACCCACTCTAATGGTCAACCCACACTACAACCTAGTATACCGGTCAACCCACACTACCACCCACTCTAATGGTCAACCCACACTACCACCCACTCTAATGGTCAACCCACACTACCACCCAGTATACCGGTCAACCCACACTACCACCCACTCTAATGGTCAACCCACACTACCACCCACTATACCGGTCAACCCACACTACCACCCACTCTAATGGTCAACCCACACTACCACCCACTCTAATGGTCAACCCACACTACCACCCACTCTAATGGTCAACCCACACTACCACCCACTCTAATGGTTAACCCCCACTACAACCCACTATAATGGTCAACCCCCACTACAACCCACTATACCGGTCAACCCCCACTACCACCCACTCTAATGGTCAACCCACACTACCACCCACTCTAATGGCCAAGCCCCACTACCACCCACTATACCGGTCAACCCACTCTAATGGTTAACCCACACTACCACCCACTATACCGGTCAACCCACACTACCACCCACTCTAATGGTCAACCCCCACTACCACCCACTCTAATGGTCAACCCTCACTACCACCCACTCTAATGGTCAACCCCCACTACCACTCACTCTTATGGTCAACCCCCACTACCACCCACTCTAATGGTCAACCCACACTACCACCCAGTATACCGGTCAACCCACACTACCACCCACTCTAATGGTCAACCCACACTACCACCCACTATACCGGTCAACCCACACTACCACCCACTCTAATGGTCAACCCACACTACCACCCACTGTAATGGTCAACCCACACTACCACCCAGTATACCAGTCAACCCACACTACCACCCACTCTAATGGTCAACCCACACTACCACCCACTCTAATGGTCAACCCACACTACCACCCAGTATACCGGTCAACCCACACTACCACCCACTCTAATGGTCAACCCACACTACCACCCACTATACCGGTCAACCCACACTACCACCCACTCTAATGGTCAACCCACACTACCACCCACTCTAATGGTAAACCCACACTACCACCCAGTATACCGGTCAACCCACACTACCACCCACTCTAATGGTCAACCCACACTACCACCCACTCTAATGGTCAACCCACACTACCACCCACTCTAATGGTCAACCCACACTACCACCCAGTATACCGGTCAACCCCCACTACCACCCACTATACCGGTCAACCCACACTACCACCCACTCTAATGGTCAATCCACACTACCACCCACTATACCGGTCAACCCACACTACCACCCACTCTAATGGTAAACCCACACTACCACCCACTCTAATGGTCAACCCCCACTACCACCCACTCTAATGGTCAACCCCCACTATCACCCACTCTAATGGTCAACCTCCACTACCACCCACTCTAATGGTCAACCCCCACAACCACCCACTCTAATGGTCAACCCACACTACCACCCACTATTCCAGTCAATCCACACTACCACCCACTCTAATGGTCAACCCACACTACCACCCACTATACCGGTCAACCCACACTACCACCCACTGTAATGGTCAACCCACACTACCACCCACTCTAATGGTCAACCCACACTACCACCCACTCTAATGGTCAACCCACACTACCACCCACTCTAATGGTTAACCCCCACTACAACCCACTATAATGGTCAACCCCCACTACCACCCACTATACCGGTCAACCCCCACTACCACCCACTCTAATGGTCAACCCACACTACCACCCACTCTAATGGTCAACCCCCACTACCACCCACTATACCGGTCAACCCACACTACCACCCACTCTAATGGTCAACCCACATTACCACCCAGTATACCGGTCAACCCACACTACCACCCACTCCAATGTTCAACCCCCACAACCACCCACTCTAATGGTCAACCCACACTACCACCCACTCTAATGGTCAACCCACACTACCACCCACTCTAATGGTCAACCCACACTACCACCCACTATACCGGTCAACCCACTCTACCACCCACTCTAATGGTCAATCCACACTACCACCCACTCTAATGGTCAACCCCCACTACCACCCACTCTAATGGTCAACCCCCACTACCACCCACTCTAATGGACAACCCTCACTACCACCCACTCTAATGGTCAACCCCCACTACCACTCACTCTAATGGTCAACCCCCACTACCACCCACTCTAATGGTCAACCCACACTACCACCCACTATACCGGTCAACCCACACTACCACCCACTCTAATGGTTAACCCCCACTACCACCCACTCTAATGGTCAACCCACACTACCACCCACTCTAATGGTCAACCCACACTACCACCCACTCTAATGGTCAACCCACACTACCACCCACTCTAATGGTTAACCCCCACTACAACCCACTATAATGGTCAACCCCCACTACCACCCACTATACCGGTCAACCCCCACTTCCACCCACTCTAATGGTCAACCCACACTAATGGTCAACCCCCACTACCACCCACTATACCGGTCAACCCACACTACCACCCACTCTAATGGTCAACCCACACTACCACACAGTATACTGGTCAACCCACACTACCACCCACTCTAATGGTCAACCCACACTACCACCAACTATACCGGTCTACCCACACTACAACCCACTCTAATGGTCAACCCACACTACCACCCACTATACCGGTCAACCCACACTACCACCCACTCTAATGGTCAATCCACACTACCACCCACTCTAATGGTCATCCCACACTACCACCCACTCTAATGGTCAACCCACTCTACCACCCACTCTAATGGTCAACCCCCACTACCACCCACTCTAATGGTCAACCCCCACTACCACCCACTCTAATGGTCAACCCACACTACCACCCACTATACCGGTCAACCCACACTACCACCCACTCTAATGTTCAACCCCCACTACCACCCACTCTAATGGTCAACCCTCACTACCACCCACTCTAATGGTCAACCCCCACTACCACTCACTCTAATGGTCAACCCCCACTACCACCCACTCTAATGGTCAACCCACACTACCACCCACTCTAATGTTCAACACACACTACCACCCAGTATACCGGTGAACCCACACTACCACCCACTCTAATGGTCAACCCACACTACCACCCACTATACCGGTCAACCCACACTACCACCCACTCTAATGGTCAACCCACACTACCACCCACTCTAACGGTCAACCCACACTTCCACCTAGTATACCGGTCAACCCACACTACCACCCACTCTAATGGTCAACCCACACTACCACCCATTCTAATGGTCAACCCACATTACCACCCAGTATACCGGTCAACCCACACTACCACCCACTCTAATGGTCAACCCACACTACCACCCACTATACCGGTCAACCCACACTACCACCCACTCTAATGGTCAACCCACACTACCACCCACTCTAATGGTCAACCCACACTACCACCCAGTATACCGGTCAACCCACACTACCACCCACTCTAATGGTCAACCCACACTACCACCCACTCTAATGGTCAACCCACACTACCACCCACTCTAATGGTTAACCCCCACTACAACCCACTATAATGGTCAACCCCCACTACCACCCACTATACCGGTCAACCCCCACTACCACCCACTCTAATGGTCAACCCACACTACCACCCACTCTAATGGTCAACCCCCACTACCACCCACTATACCGGTCAACCCACTCTAATGGTCAACCCACACTACCACCCACTATACCGGTCAACCCACACTACCACCCACTCTAATGGTCAACCCCCACTACCACCCACTCTAATGGTCAACCCTCACTACCACCCACTCTAATGGTCAACCCCCACTACCACTCACTCTTATGGTCAACCCCCACTACCACCCACTCTAATGGTCAACCCACACTACCACCCACTCTAATGGTCAACCCACACTACCACCCAGAATACCGGTCAACCCACACTACCACCCACTCTAATGGTCAACCCACACTACCACCCACTATACCGGTCAACCCACACTACCACCCACTCTATTGGTCAACCCACACTACCACCCATTCTAATGGTCAACCCACACTACCACCCAGTATACCGGTCAACCCACACTACCACCCACTCTAATGGTCAACCCACACTACCACCCACTCTAATGGTCAACCCACACTACCACCCACTCTAATGGTCAACCCACACTACTACCCAGTATACCGGTCAACCCCCACTACCACCCACTATACCGGTCAACCCACACTACCACCCACTCTAATGGTCAACCCACACTACCACCCACTCTAATGGTCAACCCACACTACCACCCACTCTAATGGTTAACCCCCACTACCACCCACTCTAATGGTCAACCCACACTACCACCCACTCTAATGGTCAACCCCCACTACCACCCACTATACCGGTCAACCCACACTACCACCCACTCTAATGGTAAACCCACACTACCACCCACTCTAATGGTCAACCCACACTACCACCCACTATACCGGTCAACCCACACTACCACCCACTCTAATGGTCAACCCACACTACCACCCACTCTAATGGTCAACCCACACTACCACCCAGTATACCGGTCAACCCCCACTACCACCCACTCTAATGGTCAACCCACACTACCACCCACACTACCACCCACTCTAATGGTCAACCCACACTACCACCCAGTATACCGGTCAACCCCCACTACCACCCACTATACCGGTCAACCCACACTACCACCCACTCTAATGGTCAACCCCCACTACCACCCACTCTAATGGTCAACCCACACTACCACCCACTCTAATGGTCAACCCACACTACAACCTACTCTAATGGTCAACCCACACTACCACCCACTCTAATGGTCAACCCACACTACCATCCACTCTAATGGTCAACCCACGCTACCACCCACTCTAATGGTCAACCCACACTACCACCCACTCTAATGGTCAACCCACACTACAACCCACTCTAATGGTCAACCCACACTACAACCCACTATACCGGTCAACCCCCACAACCACCCACTCTAATGGTCAACCCACACTACCACCCACTCTAATGGTCAACCCACACTACAACCCGCTATACCGGTCAACCCCCACTACCACCCAGTATACCGGTCAACCCACACTACAACCCACTCTAATGGTCAACCCACACTACCACCCACTATACCGGTCAACCCACACTACCACCCACTCTCTGAGCCTCATTAACCCACACTAGAACCCACTATAACGACACAGCCTCTGTCTCCTATAGAGACCTCAGAAAGCCTGTCAGCACCCTGGTCCTTAGATACTGACAACACCCGCATCACCATGGCTGATTTTCTTTAAGAAAAAGTCGCGGTATGAAGGAAGTTTTTATTTAATTCAAAACAACAGTAAAAAGACATTTGAAAATAAGAGTAGCAAGGCTATATACAGACACCAGTTAGTCAGGCTGATAGGGGTGGTATATTCATGTAGGTATGGTTAAAGTGACTATGCATATAAGATAAACAGAGAGTAGCAGCAGCGTAAAAGAGGGGTTGGGGGGCACACAATGCAAATAGTCCAGGTAACCATTTGGTTACCTGTTCAGGAGTCTTATGGCTTGGGGGTAAAAACTGTTGAGAAGCCTTTTTGTCCTAGACTTGGCACTCCGGTACCGCTTGCAATGCGGTAGTAGAGAGAGCAGTTTATGACTGGGGTGGCTGGGGTCTTAAACTATTTAGGACTTTCCTCTGACACCGCCTAGTGTAGAGGTCCTGGATGGCAGGCAGCTTTGCCCAGTGATGTACTGGGCCGTACGCATTACCCTCTGTAGTGCCTTGCGGTCGGAGGCCGAGCAGTTGCTGTACCAGGCAGTGATGCAATCGGTCAGGATGCTCTCGATTTTGCAGCTGTAGAACCTTTTGAGGATCTCAGGACCCATGCCAAATCTTTTTAGTTTCCTGAGGGGGAATAGGCTTTGTCGTGCCCTCTTCACGACTGTCTTGGAGTGTTTGGACCATTGTAGTTTGTTGTTGATGTGGACACCAAGGAACTTGAATCGCTCAACCTGCTCCACTACAGCCCTGTCGATGAGAATAGGGGTGTGCTCGGTCCTCCTTTTCCTGTAGTCCACAATCATCTCCTTAGTCTTGGTTACGTTGAGGGATAGGTTGTTATTCTGGCACCACCCGGCCAGGTCTCTGACCTCCTCCCTATAGGCTGTCTCGCCATTGACGGTGATCAGGCCTACCACTGTTGTGTCGTCTGCAAACTCAATGATGGTGTTGGAGTCGTGCCTGGCCATGCAGTCGTGGGTGAACAGGGAGTACAGGAGGGGACTGAGCACGCACCCCTGGGGAGCTCCAGTGTTGAGGATCAGCGTGGCAGATGTGTTGCTACCTACCCTCACCACCTGGGGGCGGCCCATCAGGAAGTCCAGGATCCAGTTGCAGAGGGAGGTGTTTAGTCCCAGGGTCCTTAGCTTAGTGATGAGCTTTGAGGGCACTATGGTGTTGAACGCTGAGCTGTAGTCAATGAACAGCATTCTCACATAGGTGTTCCTTTTGTCCAGGTGGGAAAGGGCAGTGTGGAGTGCAATAGAGATTGCATCATCTGTGGATCTGTTTGGGCGGTATGCAAATTGGAGTGGGTCTAGGGTTTCTGGGATAATGGTGTTGATGTGAGCCATTACCAACCTTTCAAAGCACTTCATGGCTACTGACGTGAGACCTACGGGTCTGGTGTCATTTAGGCAGGTTGCCTTAGTGTTCTTGGGCACAGGGACTATGGCGGTCTGCTTAAAACATGTTGGTATTACAGACTCAATCAGGGACATGTTGAAAATGTCAGTGAAGACACCTGCCAGTTGGTCAGCACATGCCCGGAGCACACGTCCTGGTAATCCATCTGGCCCCGCCGCCTTGTTTATGTTGACCTGTTTAAAGGTCTTACTCACGTCGGCTACGGAGAGCCCGATCACACAGTCGTCCGGAACAGCTGATGCACTCATGTATGCCTCAGTGTTGCTTGCCTCGAAGCGAGCATAGAAGTGATCTGGTAGGCTCGTGTCACTGGGCAGCTCGCGGCTGTGCTTCCCTTTGGAGTCTGTAATAGTTTGCAGGCCCTGCCACATCCGACGAGCGTCAGAGCCGGTATAGTAGGATTCAATCTTAGTCCTGTATTGACGCTTTACCTGTTTGATGGTTCGTCAGATGGCGTAGCAGGATTTCTTGTAAGCTTCCAGGTTAGAGTCCCACAACTTGAAAGCGGCAGCTCTACCCTTTAGCTCAGTGCAAATGTTGCCTGTAATCCATGGCTTCTGGTTGGGGTATGTACGTACAGTCACTGTGGGGACGACGTCCTCGATGCACTTATTGATAAAGCCAGTGACTGATGTGCTGTACTCCTCAATGTCATCGGAAGAATCCCGGAACATATTCCAGTCTGTGGTAGCAAAACAGTCATGTAGTTTAGCATCTGCTTCATCTGACCACTTTTTTATAGACCGAGTCCCTGGTGCTTCCTGCTTTAATTTTAGCTTGTATGCAGGAATCAGGAGGATAGAGTTGTGGTCGGATTTACTAAATGGAGGGCGAGGGAGAGCCTTGTACGCGTCTCTGTGTGTGGAGTACAGGTGATCTAGAATTTTCTTCCCTCTGGTTGCACATTTAACATGTTGATGGAAATTTGGTAGAACTGATTTAAGTCTCCCTGCATTAAAGTCTCCGGCCACTAGGAGCGCCGCCTCTTGGTGAGTGGTTTCCTGTTTGCTTATTTCCTTATACAGCTGACTGAGTGCGGTCTTAGTGCCAGCATCTGTCTGTGGTGGTAAATAAACAGCCACGAAAAGTATAGCCGAGAACTCTCTATGCAAGTAGTGTGGCCTGCAATTTATCACAATATACTCTACTTCAGGCGAGCAAAACCTAGACTTCCTTAGATTTCGTGCACCAGCTGTTTTTTACAAATATGCACAGACCGCCCCCCCCCTCGTCTTACCGGAGTGTGCTGTTCTATCCTGCCGGTGCAGCGTATATCCCGCTAGCTGAATATCCATGTCGTCATTCAGCCACGATTTCGTGAAACATAAGATATTACAGTTTGTGATGTCCCGTTGGTAGGATATTCATGATCGTACCTAGTCTAATTTATTGTCCAATGATTGCACGGTGGCGAGTAGTATTGATGGTAACGGCAGCTTTCCTACTCGCCTTCTACGGGTCCGGACGAGGCATCCGGCTCTTCGTCCTCTGTACCTGCGTCGCTTCTTCTTGCGAATAACTGGGATGTCGGCCCTGCCGGGTGTTTGGAGAATATCGTCTGAGTCCTGCTTGTTGTTGAAAAAATCTTTGTCTAATCCGAGGTGAGTGATCGCTGTCCTGATATCTAGAAGCTCTTTTTTGCCGTAAGATACGGTTGCAGAAACAAAATAATTTACTAATATCGCGAAAAAAATCACATAATAACACAATTGGTTGGGCGCCCATAGAACTGCTGCCATTCCGTCCTGCGCCATTTTCAATAGTTGTTTTATGTCTTTACTTACCTACACACACACACACACACACACACACACACACACACACACACACACACATACCTTTTTTTCACACTATTGGTTACAGCCTGTAAGTAAGCATTTAAGCAAGGAAGCATTTCACTGTATTCGGCGCACGTGGCAAATAAAGTTTGATTTGATTTGAGTTTAGTGATAAGACTCCTTCTATATCATAATATATATATATATATATATATATATAAATAATACTACTATATATATAATACTACTTCATCTCCTTCTCCAACATAACAAGACAACATCTCCTTCTTCATCCCCACTCTCTCTGTCATCATCCACCCCTCTCTGTCATCATCCCCCCTCTCTGTCATCACCCCCCCTTTCTGTCATCATCCCCCATCTCTGTCATCATCCCCCCCTTTCTGTCATCATCCCCCCTCTCTGTCATCATCCCCCCTCTCTGTCATCATCCCCTCTCTCTCTGTCATCATCCACCCCTCTCTCTGTCATCATCCACCCCTCTCTGTCATCATCCCCTCTCTCTCTGTCATCATCCACCCCTTTCTGTCATCATCCCCCCTCTGTGTCATCATCCGCCCTCTCTGTCATCATCCCCCCTCTCTGTCATCATCCCCCCCTTTCTGTCATCATCCCCCCTTTCTGTCATCATCCCCCCTCTCTGTCATCATCCCCCCCTCTCTGTCATCATCCCCCCTCTCTGTCATCACCCTCCCTCTCTGTCATCACCCCCCTCTCTCTGTCATCATCTACCTCACTCTGTCATCATCCCCCCTCTCTGTCATCATCCCCCTCTCTCTGTCATCATCCCCCCTCTCTCTGTCATCGTCCCCCTCTTTCTGTCATCATCCCCCCCTATCTGTCATCATCCCCCCCTCTCTGTCGTCATCCCCCCTTTCGGTCATCATCCCCCCCCTCTCTGTCATCATCCACCCCTCTCTGTCATCCTCCCCTCTCTCTCTGTCGTCATCACCCTCTCTGTCATCCTCCCCCTCTCTCTGTCATCCACCCCTCTCTGTCATCCTCCCCCCACTCTGTCATCCACCCCTCTCTGTCATCCACCCCTCTCTGTCATCCTCCCCCCTCTCTGTCATCCACCCCTCTCTGTCATCCTCCCCCCACTCTGTCATCCACCCCTCTCTGTCATCCTCCCCCCTCTCTGTCATCCTCCCCTCTCTGTCATCCTCCCCCCTCTCTGTCATCCACCCCTCTCTGTCATCCACCCCTCTCTGTCATCCTCCCACCTCTCTGTCATCCACCACTCTCTGTCATCCTCCCCCCACTCTGTCATCCACCCCTCTCTGTCATCCTCCCCCCTCTCTGTCATCCTCCCCTCTCTGTCATCCTCCCCCCTCTCTGTCATCCTCCCCCCCTCTCTGTCATCCACCCCTCTCTGTCATCCTCCCCCCTCTCTGTCATCCACCCCTCTCTGTCATCTTCCCCCCACTTTCATCCACCCCTCCCTGTCATCCTCCCCCCTCTGCTGTTCTCTCTCCTCTCAGACACAACCAGGAGTCCCTAGAAGTAACAAGGGATGTGGTCCATAAGAACCGCTGCCACGTTCAGTTCCCTGAGGTGTTCAGTAGCTACCCCTACAGAGTCAACGTTACGGCTGTCAACGCCCTGGGAAAAGCATCCACCGCCATCACCTTTGAAGAGTTCAACATAGGTACGTAGACCACGGTTGTTTTTTGTTGTTGTAGCGCTGACTTCATTACAACCTTGATGTTAGCTCACCTCACCAGCCAAACATCACTCAGAGCAACCTGTCCTGTCAGGCTGTATCAACCTTCACGTCACAGCAGCCATTGTTTATTTTATAGCCAACACTCTACAACGGCAACCTGCAGGCGGCCTAATTATATTTTGTTAAAACTCATCAGACGACATCTGTCAGTCAGTAAGAGTCATTAACACAGCCAAGACTCCACAGGTAAATATTTCCTGAAACAAGCTGAAGGAAATAACCTTCAATCCTCTCTGTATTGACACAATGTTTGTGTCCCAAATGGCTCCCTATTCCCTGTAGTTTGCACTACTTTTGACAAAGATCCACAGGGAATAGTGAGCCATTTGGGACGAGACCCAGCGGCCTGGAAGGGATGAGAGAACCAAGCCTACAGTATGGTTTCGTAGCTTCAACCCTGCGGCACACACCCACCAATTGATTAATGGACTGCTGAATGTATATTATTTTCTCTTGCTTTGTCTGCTCTTTTCAATATTATGTCTCTCTCTGATAATCCACCCAGGAAAGGGCTGAAAATAGCCCATATTAACATATGTAACCTTAGAAATAAGGTTCATGAACTCAATAACTTGCTAACATCAGATAACATTCATATATTAGCCATTTCTGAGACTCAGATAATTAATCTGATGATACAGCAGTAGCAATACAAGGATATAACATCTATAGAAGAGACAGAAATGCTTATGGGGGAGGTGTTGCTGTATATATTCAGAGCCATATCCCTGTAATGCTTAGAGAAGATCTCATGTCAAGTGATATCTAAGTGTTGTGGTGGCAGGTTCACCTGGCACATCTAAAGGAAACAGACGATGAACAGAGGGACATGTGAAGGAAACAGATGATGAACAGAGGGACATGTGAAGGAAACAGACGATGAATAGAGGGACATGTGAAGGAAACAGACAATGAACCGAGAGACGTGAAGGAAACAGACGAGGGACGTGAAGGAAACAGACGATGAACAGAGAGACATGTGAAGGAAACAGACGATGAACAGAGGGACATGTGAAGGAAACAGACGATGAACAGAGGGACATGTGAAGGAAACAGACGATGAACAGAGGGACATGTGAAGGAAACAGACGATGAACAGAGGGACATGTGAAGGAAACAGATGATGAACAGAGGGACATGTGAAGGAAACAGATGATGAACAGAGGGACATCTAAAGGAAATAGACGATGAATAGAGGGACATGTGAAGGAAGGAAACAGATGATGAATTTAAAACATTTTTAAAAGAACAATGTGCAAATATTGTTCAATCCAGGTCTGCAAACTCTTAGAGACTTACCCAGATAGACTCCCAGCTGTAATCACTGCCAAAGGTGTTTTTACAAAGTAATGACTCAGGGCTGTGAATACTTATGTCAATTAGATGTTTCTGTATTTAATTTCCAATAAATTAGCAACATTTTCTAAAACCATGATTTCCCTTCGTCATTATGGGGTATTGTGTGTAGATGGGTGAGGAACAAGGTGTTCCTGACCTTTGGTGTACTCAGTGTATACTGTAGGGAGGTTCAAAATGACTAGGCAACCGGATCGAGAATAGACAGTAGCAGCAGGTATCACGGTTGTAGTAGGATGAAGCAGACCAAAGTGCAGCGTAGGTATCGTTCCACATTTTTATTGAAGTGTGAAACTATGCAATACATACACATAAACTGAATAACAAAAACAACAAACTGTGACGCAGAGGTGAAACATACACTAACTCAAAGACAATCTCCCACAAACCCAGGTGGGTAAGTATGATCTCCAATTAGAGATGACGATGACCAGCTGCCTCTAATTGGAAATCATCCTAAACAAAACCCAACATAGAAATACAAAACTTGAACATAACAACATAGAAAAACTAAACTAGAAAACCCCCTGTCACGCCCTGACCTACTCTACCATAGAAAATAACAGCTTTCTATGGTCAGGACGTGACAGTACCCCCCCCAAAGGTGCGGACTCCGAACGCACCAACAAAAAAAAGGGAGGCTAAGGGAGGGTGACAAATGTCTATGGCGGCTGTGGTGCAGTACTCAGAACCTTCTCATCCCGTGGATCCTCCAGCAGAGGAGGTGGCTCCGGTTTGGGGTGTAACCCCCGCTCCGCCCGCTGATCCCTCCGCTTTTGTGTCACCGGACTCTGGATCATCACCGAAGGACCCGGACCGTGGATCATCACTGGAGGTTCTGGACTGCAGACCGCCGCTGGAGGTTCTGGACTGCAGACCGCCGCTGGAGGTTCTGGACTGCATACCGCCGCTGGAGGTTCCGGACTGCGGGCCGTCTCAGGAGGTTCCGGACTGCGGGCCGTCTCAGGAGGTTCCGGACTGCGGGCCGTCGCCGGAGGTTCCGGACTGCAAAACGTCGCAGGAAGCGCTGGACTGGGAAGGCGCACTGGAGGCCTGATGCGTGGGGCTGACACAGGTGGCGCCAGACTGGTGTCACGCACCTCGGGGCAAGTGCGAGGAGCATGCACAGGGCGTACCAGGCTGGATAGACTCACTGGAGGCCAGGTACGTGGGGCAGGCACAGAATATACTGGGCCGTGGAGGCGCACTGGAGATCTCGAGCGTAGAGCTGGCACAACCCGTCCTGGCTGGATGCTTACTTTCGCCCGGCAAACGCGGGTTCTGGCACAGGACGCACTGGGCTGTGAATATGCACTGGCGACACAGTGCGCAGAGCCGGCGCAGGATATCCTGGACCGAGAAGGCGAACTGGAGACCAGGAGCGCTGAGCTGGCACCACCCTTCCTGGCTGAAAGCTCAACCTAGCTCGGCAAATGCGGGGCGCGGGCACAGATCGCACCGGGCTGTGAATGCGCACTGGCGACACAGTGCGCATCACCGCATAACACGGTGCTTGCTCTGTCACTCGCTCCCCACGGTAAGCACGGGGAGTTGGCTCAGGTCTCCACCCTGACTCTGCCAATCTCCCCGTGTGCCCCCCCAAAAAAAATATTTATTGGGGCTGCCTCTCGGGCTTCCATTGTTGCCGTGCTAGTGCCTCATATATTCGCCGTTCATCTCTCGCAGCCTCCATCTGCTCCCTTGACCGGCGATATTCCCCGGCCTGCCTCCAGGGTCCTCTCCCATCCAAGATTTCCTCCCATGTCCATTTGTCCTGCTGACCACGCTGCTTGGTCCTTTGGTGGTGGGAGATTCTGTCACGGTTGTCGTAGGATGAAGCGGACCAAAGTGCAGCGTAGGTATCGTTCCACATATTTATTGAAGTGTGAAACTATGCAATACATACACATGAACTGAATAACAAAAACAACAAACTGTGACGCAGAGGTGAAACATACACTAACTCAAAGACAATCTCCCACAAACCCAGGTGGGTAAGTATGATCTCCAATTAGAGATAACGATGATCAGCTGCCTCTAATTGGAAATCATCCTAAACAAAACCCAACATAGAAATACAAAACTAGAACATAACAACATAGAAAAACGAAACTAGAAAATCCCCTGTCACGCCCTGACCTACTCTACCATAGAAAATAACAGCTTTCTATGGTCAGGACGTGACAGTACCCCCCCCAAAGGTGCGGACTCCGAATGCACCAAAAAAAAAGGGAGGCTAAGGGAGGGTGAGACATATGTCTATGGTGGCTGTGGTGCAGTACTCAGAACCTTCTCATCCCGCGGATCCTCCAGCAGAGGAGGCGGCTCCGGTTCGGGGTGTAGGTAGGGGTAAAGGATAGACAATAGACAGTAACAGCAGTATACTGTAGGTAGGGGTAAAGGATAGACAATAGACAGTAACAGCAGTATACTGTAGGTAGGGGTAAAGGATAGATAATAGACAGTAACAGCAGTATACTGTAGGTAGGGGTAAAGGATAGACAATAGACAGTAACAGCAGTATACTGTAGGTAGGGGTAAAGGATAGATAATAGACAGCAACAGCAGTATACTGTAGGTAGGGGTAAAGGAAGATAATAGACAGTAACAGCAATATACTGTAGGTAGGGTAAAGGATAGATAATAGACAGTAACAGCAGTATACTGTAGGTAGGGGTAAAGGATAGATAATAGACAGCAACAGCAGTATACTGTAGGTAGGGGTAAAGGATAGATAATAGACAGTGCGTACTGCGGCAATTTGATTCATTATTTAGAAGTCTTGTTTAGCAGTCTTATGGCTTGACGGTAAAAGCTGTTCAGGGTCCTGTTGGTTCCAGACTTGGTGCACTGGTACTACTTGCCGTGCGGTAGCAGAGAGAACAGTCTGGCTTCGGTGACTGGAGTCTGGAGCCCCCAGTGATGACCATGTCAATTCCTTAGTGATGTGTACACCGAGATACTTGAAGCTCTCGTGCCCCTCCTTTTCCCATTGACTCCGTACCGGTACCGTCTGTATATCGCCTCGCTATTGTTATTTTATTGTGTTACTTTTTTTACTTTAGTTTATTTCGTAAATATGTTTTTAACTGTTCTTAAAGCTGCATTGTTGGTTAAGGGCTTGTAAGCAAACCTTTAAGGTCTACAGCTGCTGTACTCGGAGCACGTGACAAATAAAGTGTTCTTTGATTTAAGAGGGCCATAGAAATTGCATCATCTGTGGAACTGTTGTGGCGGTATGCAAATTGGAGTAGGTCCAGGGTGTCTGGGATGATGGTTTTGATGTTGTTGTTGATTCCTCCGTTTGTCATGTGTCTCTCTGTATTGTTTGGTCTGATGTCTCTCTCTCTATATAGAGTTAAAGTCAGAAGTTTACACGCACTTAGGTTGGAGTTATTAAAACTCGTTTTTAAACCACTCCACAAATTTCTTGTTAACAAACTATAGTTTTGGCAAGTTGGTTAGGACATCTACTTTGTGCATGACACAAATACATTTTCCAACAATTATTTATAGACAGATTATTTTACTTATAGTTCACTGTATCACAATTCCAGTGGGTCAGAAGTTTACATACAATAAGTTGACTGTGCCTTTAAACAGCTTGGAAAATTCCAGAAAATGATGTCATGCCTTTAGAAGCTCCTGGCTAATTGACATCATTTGAGTCAATTGGAGGTGTATCTGTGGATGTATTTCAAGGCATACCTTCAAACTCAGTGCCTCTTTGCTTGACATCATTGGAAAATCAAAAGAAATCAGCCAGCCAAGAAAAAAAATGAAGTCATACCGCTCAGGAAGGAGACGCGTTCTGTCTCCTAGAGATGAACGTACTTTGGTGCGAAAAGTGCAAATCAATCCCAGAACAACAGCAAAGGATCTTGTGAAGATGCTAGAGGAAACGGGAACAAAGGTATCTATATCCACAGTAAAATGAGTCCTATATCGACATAACCTGAAAGGCTGCTCAGCAAGGAAGAAGCCACTGCTCCAAAACAGCCATAAAAATGCCAGACTACGGTTTATAACTGCACATTGGGACAAAGATCATACTTTTGGGAGAAATGTCCTCTGGTCTGATGAAACAAAAACAGAACTGTTTGGCCATAATGACCATCGTTATGTTTGGAGGAAAAGGGGGAGGCTTGCAAGTCGAAGAACACCATCCCAACCGTGAAGCATGGGGGTGGCAGCATCATGTTGTGGGGGTGCTTTGCTGCAGGAGGGACTGGTGCACTTCACGTTACCGATGGCATCATGAGAAAGGACAATTATGTGGATATATTGAAACAACATCTCATGACATCAGTCAGGAAGTTAAAGCTTGGTCGCAAATGGGTCTTCCAAATGGACAATGACCCCAAGCATACTTCCAAAGTTGTGGCAAAATGGCTTAAGGACAACAAAGTCAAGGTATTGGAGTGGCCATCACAAAGCCTTGACCTCAATCGTATAGAAAATGGATGGGCAGAACTGAAAAAGCGTGTGTGAGCAAGGAGGCCTACAAACCTGACTCAGTTACACCAGCTCTGTCAGGAGGAATGGGCCAAAATTCACCCAACTTATTGTGGGAAGCTTCTGGAAGGCTCCCAAAATGTTTGACCCAAGTTAAACAATTTATAGGCAATGCAATCAAATATGAATTGAGTGTATGTAAACTTTTGACCCACTGGGAATGTGATGAAATAAATAAAAGCTTAAATAAATAATTCTCTTTACTATTATTCTGACATTTCACATTCTTAAAATAAAGTGGTGATCCTAACTGACCTAAGACAGGGAATTTTTACTTGGATTAAATGTCAGGAATTGTGAAAAACTGAGTTTAAATGTATTTGGCTAAGGTATATGTAAACTTCTGACTTCAACTGTATTTACTGTATTGTGGTCACGTGAACCCTCAACCATCTCTCTACATACTGTATTGTGGTGATGTGAACCCTAACCCATCTCTCTACATACTGTATTGGGGTGACGTGAACACCAACCCATCTCTCTACATACTGTATTGTGATGACGTGAACCCTAACCCATCTCTCTACGTACTGTATTGTGATGACGTGAACCCTAACCCATCTCTCTCCCTGTAGTGAAACCAGACCCCCCTGAAAGGGTGGTGGCCACTCCCATCCCCAGCAACGTGCGTCGTCTGGAGGTCACCTGGAACAGTCCCTCTACCTGGCCTGATGTCGAGATCTTCCCCCTGAAGTACTTCCTTCGATACAGACCCCTCATCAGAGACCAGTGGCAACACGTGAGTCAGAGCCTTTCAAACACTACTGTAGTAGCAGGGTGAATGTAGTATGTACACTGCATGTTGAACAATGTGAAAGATCCCCTTTCCCTTTATACAGTCTGCATAAACATTCCTGTAACGATCGTCTGACAGAGGGGATCAAGATGCAGCGTGGTGAGTGTTCATATTGAAGTTTTAATAATACGAAACACTTGAACTTAAGAAACAAACGAACGCCAACAGTTCTGTCAGGTGCAAACCACACAACAGAAACAACTACCCACAAAAACCCAAAAGAAAACAGGCTGCCTAAGTATGGCTCCCAATCAGCGACAACGATGTACAGCTGTCCCTGATTGAGAGCTATACCAGGCCAAAACAAAGAAATACAAAAACATAGAAAAAAGGACATAGAATGCCCACCCTAGTCACACCCTGGCCTTACCAAAATAGAGAACAAAAACCTCTCTATGGCCAGGGCGTGACGATTCCTCTCAATACCAATGCATACACATTTCCTTTCAATACCAATGCATAAACATTTCCACTCAATACCAATGCATAAACATTTCCTCTCAATACCAATGCATACACATTTCCACTCAATACCAATGCATAAACATTTCCTCTCAATACCAATGCATAAACATTTCCTCTCAATACCAATGCATAAACATTTCCTATAGATGAATCCTGTATAATCTATGCTGAGTTCTGCCATGATGCCCTGATCAGAGGTTAGATTCCCTCCATCACTGGTTTAATGTGTTTGCAGAATGTCAGTGTATGTATTGATTGAGCTAGCTATATTACAGAGGACAGGGCTCACAGTTCTTCCTGGACAGTATACTGAATTATTGATATTCGAAGTCATGAACTAGGTGATATAAGAAAATGCCTTCCACCCACTCATGAACTAAATTGAACAAAAATATAAATGCAAAATGCAACAATTTCAAAGATTTTACTGAGTCACTGTTCATATAAGGAAATCAGTCAATAAATGAATTAGACCCTAATCAATGGATTTCACATGATTGGGTATGGGCGGAGCCATTTGGTGGGCCTGGGATGGCATAGGCACACAATTACATTTACATTTAAGTCATTTAGCAGACGCTCTTATCCAGAGCGACTTACAAATTGGTGCATTCACCTTATGATATCCAGTGGAACAGCCACTTTACAATAGTGCATCTAAATCTTTTAGGGGGGGGGGGGTTAGAAGGATTACTTTATCCTATCCCAGGTATTCCTTAAAGAGGTGGGGTTTCAGGTGTCTCCGGAAGGTGGTGATTGACTCACACCCACTGGGGAGCGAGGCCCAGCCAATCAGAATTAGTATATCCCCACAAAAGGGCTTTATTACAGAGAGAAATACTCCTCAGTTTCATCAGCTGTCCTGGTGGCTGGTCTCAGATGATCCCGCAGAATAAGAAGCCGGATGAGCAGATCCTGGGCTGGCATGGTTACACATGATCTACGGTTATGAGGCCGGTTGGACATATTGCAAAATTCACTAAAACGATGTTGAAGGGGGCTTATGGTAGAGAAATTACAATTATATGGCAACAGCTTTGGTGGACATTCCTGCAGTCAGCATGCCAATTTCATACTCCCTCAAAACTAGAGAATCCGTGACATTGTGTTATGTGACAAAACTGCACATTGTAGGGTGGCCTTGATCATTATGTAATGATCATGCTGTTTAATCAGCTTCTTGATATGCCACTCCTGTCAGGTGGATGGATTATCTCCGCAAATGAGAAAAGCTCACTAACAGGGATGTAAATAAAATTGTCCACAAAATTTGAGAGAAATAAGCTTTTTGTATGTATGGAACATTTCTGGAATCTTTTATTTCAGCTCATGTAACATGGGACCAACCCTTACATGTTGCGTTAATATTTTTGTTCAGTGTACATAGTTGTAATAATATCGGATCCTTCTACACTGGCTCTGACACTCGTCAAATATGGCAGGGCTTGCAAAGGGAAACCCAGTCAAAAGCTGCCCAGTGACATAAGCCTACCAGACGAGCTAAATGCCTTCTATGCTCACTTCGAGGCAAACAACACTGAACAATGTGTGAGACCACCAGCTGTTCTGGATGACTGTGGGATCACTCTTTCCGTAGCCAATGTGAGCAAGACCTTTAAACAGGTCAACATTCATATGGCCGCAGGGCCAGACGGATTACCAGGACATGTACTCAAGCATGAACGGACCAACTGTCAAGTGTCTTCACTGAAATGTTCAACCCCTGGCGGATGTGGGTTGGAGTGGCACCTGGCTGGAGAGGCTGTGGGGGATGTGGGTTGGAGTGGCACCTGGCTGGAGAGGCTGTGGGGACTGTGGGTCAGAGCGGCGCCTGGCTGGAGGGGCTTTGGGTCAGAGCGGCGCCTGGCTGGAGGGGCTTTGGGTGAGAGCGGCGCCTGGCTGGAGGGGTTGTGGGTGAGAGCGGCGCCTGGCTGGAGGGGCTGTGGGTTAGAGTGGCGCCTGGCTGGAGGGGCTTTGGGTCAGAGCGGCGCCTGGCTGGAGGGGCTGCGGGTCAAAGCGGCGCCTGGCTGGTGTGTGTGTGTGTGCTGTAAGTGTCTGTAGTTGCTCTCATAGGTCAGACTCAGACTATTAGGGCCCAGGGTCATGCATGACCAGGGTATCACATCTACTTTATAGGAAAGGAGATGATGCTGACATTAAAACCCCCTGAAGTTCTTGTCCACGCCCCTGTGGAAATCTAATTAATTAACATAATAAAAAAATCCAGATAAAAATGCATCAATTTAAGATAGAGATATCTGGTTTTATATAAATACATCAATTTAAGATAGAGATATCTGGTTTTATATAAATACATCAATTTAAGATAGAGATATCTGGTTTTATATAAATACATCAATTTAAGATAGAGATATCTGGTTTTATATAAATACTTCAATTTAGATAGAGATATCTGGTTTTGTATAAATACATCAGTTTAGATAGAGATATCTGGTTTATATTGGAATCGTCTCAATCCACTGCATCCGCCTATGTCACACTTCCGCATTTGCGGTGAAAGATGACAGAGCTAGAGCATTGTTTGTCAGACCAAGAAAACAAAAATAAAAAATATGCCTTCTCACAAACTCATCTGTGGCGTCCGAACGGTATACTATTATGGCACTAATAGGGTCATAATGTCATGGAAAGAGCAGGTGTTCCTAATGTTTTGTCCACTCAGTGTCTATACAACTAAGGAAGATGTTGTTTTTGTTAGTGAGATTAACATGGCTGCAGTGGAAAGGAGCTCTCCCTCAATGTAACAGCTCTGAAGTTCTTCCTTTCTCTGTTCTTCTTCTCTTTAGGTTGTAACATTGGCATTCCTTTCCTTGCCGTATTCAGTGACACTCAATATGTATTGTTTGTTGTTGTTTGGTTTTAATCCTCAATTCCCACATTTCCCCATTATTTGATAAATAAAAAACCTTTGGTTCAGGTGGTCAGGCTGTTCGTCAGACTACTCTCTGTTCGTCAGAGAGTAGCAGCCTGAGAGCAGAGCAGAGCGTTAAAACTACACGTTGTTTCCTTCTCCCAGACAGGTGTAGAATTGGTTATTTCCGGTGTAATAGTGTTTCCCTAACGGAGCTTTGTTTTCTCCGTCTACTAATACTGACCTGGTGGTCCACATCAGCAGTGATCCTCAGTATTGTTAGTTTGTTGTTGTGTCATTTATTAACATCACTTTGTTTTAATCAATAATATCACACTTCCTGTGGTTCTACCTCTTCTTTCTGATTGGCTGACTGGTGCTTCTCTCTGATTGGTGTGTTTCAGGTGGAGTTGTCAGACAGTACGGCCCACACCATAACGGATGCGTACGCAGGGAAGGAGTACATCATTCAGGTGGCGACTAAGGACATGGAGATCGGAACCTGGAGTGACTGGAGCGTCGCGGTGCACGCCACCCCCTGGATGGAAGAACCCAAACAGATCCCCTCCACCACCGAGCAAGAACTGCTCCTCGGTACGTACCTGAAGCCTGACCCCAACCCTAACCCAAACATATCCCCTCCACCACCAAGCAAGGGCCCCTCCTCAGTATGTAGCCATTACAACACCCAGTGGTTCTCAAACCTCTCCTCAGGAACCTCCAGACGTTTATAAATGTTGCTGTAGCCCTGAACTAGCTGACCTGGTGGTGCTGAGGAGGTATCTAGCTGGTTCCTGCTCCAGCTTTTTTGTTTACCCTCTTCGGAGGAGATGTATATTTTTCAGCTTTTCTGCTACATACATTTTACATACATGGTACTTTTATATAAAGAAATCACATAACAATAATACTTAAACAAAGCTCTTTAATCCCGCCCCTCAGCCACCCTCAGTCTTTCCAAATCCCCCAATTAACTATTTGTAAGGTTCATTTTAAGTGAATGTTTTGATTTTTTTTTACCATTCCTGAACCTGTTACCAGAAACACACTACATAGGGGCAATACCAGAATAAATGATCTATTGAGTCTGTCTTTTCGCAGCAAAATCTACAGAGCTGAGATTGTTTAATGCCCCATATATACAGTACAGCATTCTGTTGGGGGCAAGAATTTAGTAAATAATTTAAAGTTGAAGCAAGTGTTATTTTTTTGTACCATTTCATAAACCACATGTCATGGAATCGGTACATCAAAAATAACTTCCCCTTTTTTTTGCAAACTGTATGGCGCAGCTGTCAACATTTTGTCCTCAAATGAAAGTGGAATATTTTTCTATTTATGCCTGTTCCTTTCAGCCAATTTGTATCATTCATATAGGGCAGGCAAACACGTTCCCTACCTTCTCCCTTTTCCACTTGCTCCCTCCATGTTTGTGGTATTGCTACAATCAGTTGGTTGTAAATTTGGATTGAGCAGACATTCCCATATATTTTGGATAGCTGCATTTGTGACATACAGTCACATTCCAAGGTTTTTCTTTATTTTTATTATTTTCTACATTGTAAAATAATAGTGAAGACATCAAAACTATGAAATAACACATATGGAATCATGTTGTAAGCAAAAAAGAAGTATCTTCTTATTACTGGTGTCCTTTAGTGGTGGTTTGTTTGCTGCAATTCGGCCATGAAGGCCTGATTCACGTTGTCTTCTCTGAACAGTTGATATTGATATGTGTCTGTTACTTGAACTCTGTGAAGCATTTATTTGGGCTGCGATCTGAGGTGCAGTTAACTCTAATGAACTCGTCCTCTGCAGCAGTGGTAACTCTGGGTCTTCCTTTCCTGTGGCGGTCCTCATGAGAGCCAGTTTCATCATAGCGCTTGATGGTTTTTGCGACTTCACTTGGAGAAACTTTCAAAGTTCTTGAAATGTTCTTGATTGACTGACCTTCATGTCTTATAGTAATGATGGACTGTGATTTCTCTTTGCTTATTTGAGTTGTTCTTGCTATATTATGACTTGGTCTTTTATCAAATAGAGCTAACTTCTGTATACCCCCTTACCTTGTCACAACACAAGTGATTGGCTCAAACGCATTAAGAAGGAATGGAATTCCACAAATGAACTTTTAACAAGGCACACCTGTTAATTGAAATGCATTCCAGGTGACTACCTCATGAAGCTGGTTGAGAGAATGCCAAGAGTGTGCAACGTTGTCATCAAGGAAAAGGATGGCTACTTTGAAGAATCTAAAATCTAAAATATATTTTCATTTATTAAAAAATGTTTGTTTACTACATGATTCCATGTGTGTTATTTCATTGTTTTGATGTCTTCACTATTATTCTATAACATATATAATAGTAAAAAATAAAGAAAAATCCTTGAATGAGTAGGTGTGTCCAAACTTTTGACTGGTACTGTGTGTTGAGCAGAAAAAAAAGTCAATTATAAAATATTTTGTCTTAGTTAAGAAGAAATTGTCATCCAATAGGCTTTGATTAAATTTCCAATATCCCTGTCCACGTGGAAAATCTGTAAGACTTTTATATGGAGGCCAATCAGATGGTGGTCCGATCGGATTCGGTCTCCCATTAACTATTTTTTAACGTTTGATGGCAGCAAGAACGAGACCAGGAAGTAATCAAGATGGCTAGCTTGATTAAGCCTCCTTCATGTATATCTCACTAGCTCAGGGTTTTTCAGCCTCCATGCACACTATCCACTAGTTCTAATGTATCTATATGATCTTTGTGATCTCCTTAAGTGCTTGAGGGTGATAGTTTGTAGTGTGATTTCCTTTATGGTCCATTAAGGAACTTAAAAACATATTAGAATCTCCCACCATGGTAGATTAATTTGTTGCTTGTGAGCTCAATAGATTATATCTATATTCGAAGAGGTGGATCATCATTATTTGGCCCATATAGGGGGTAGATCATCATTATTTGGCCCATATTGGGATAGCCCCCTTTTTTAAATTTTCCCCTAAAATGACATACCCAAATGTAACTGTCTGTAGCTCAGGCCCTGAAGCAAGGATATGCATATTCTTGGTACCATTTGAAAGGAAACACTTTGAAGTTTGTAGTAGAGTGTAGTAGAATATAACACAATAGATCTGGTAGAAGAAAATACCAAGACAAAAACAACCGTTTCTTTTTTCTACCACCATCTTTGAAATGCAACAGAAAGGTCCCACATCTAGCCATCACTCTGGTTGTAATTCCGATGCTGTCCACAAGATGGCAGCAGTGCAAAGTTTCAGATGGATAATATGAGCAAACTACATGACAT
The DNA here is from genome assembly GCF_901001165.1 of Salmo trutta. Taxonomy (NCBI): domain Eukaryota; kingdom Metazoa; phylum Chordata; class Actinopteri; order Salmoniformes; family Salmonidae; genus Salmo; species Salmo trutta. The sequence continues at coordinate 50,324,807 of NC_042979.1, read as the reverse complement.
TTAGTGTGAAGTCACCCAGGTACATTTGGGCAAATCGTGAAGGAGACATTCACATTACATTTTCTGAAAGAATATCGTCAAATCAGTATACTTGGACTTTGATTTAGCTTTTCCAGTATTAGTAGCCATATTATAAGTTCAATATTTCCAAAACACCCAGTTTCATAACTTCATGACTCTCCATATTCTTATATTGTTTGTCCAAAAGGAAAAGGCTTGCTGTCGCACAAGGTTAGCAGCCAAATTTTGCAACAGATACGGGATTTCCCGATACTCCCGTAAAACCCAGCTCATTGGCTATCTAGCTAGCTTGTTTGACCCCGATTGGTGCTTATTTGACAAAGTTATAGTCGATCAAGTGAAGACAGCCCGCGTCATCGGCGTGCTATGAAGGCGTCGCTCTCTGATCAAATTTGGTGTCCTATAGGATATACTACACCCCTAATGATATAGTGAAGTCTGGATACATTCTAGGATCTCTGAGGAATAAATACGAACGTGATTTGACTGGTGGAAACAATGTTTAGGGTTAGATTTTCACAGATTCCTTTCTTTGCAAATTGAACGAGTGGAAATACAAAAATCGATCGCGCATGCTATATGGACCTTTTTAGGATATTAAAAATGATTTTATCTAACAAAACGACACTTCATGTTATCTCTGGGACCCTTTGGATGATAAATCAGAGCAAGATTTCAGAATGTAAGTACACATTTCACCTTCAGAGGTGATTTTATCAAATCTATCGCGGTGAAAAAAAGTGTTTTGTTGTTAGGAGCTCTCCTCAAACAATAACATGGCATTTTCTCGCAGTAATAGCTACTGTAAATTGGACAGTGCAGTTATATTAACAGGAATTTAAGCTTTCAGCCAATATAAGACACTTAAATGTACCGGCATTTGTTGTTTCTCTAAAAATCTGTGATCGTGACACAAGGCGCTGCATGATTTACAACTGTCCCGTTGACGGGACGCCGATCCCTAAGAAGTTTTTAACAGGGCAGCAGTGATATGAATGAGTACTCAGTACCAGTTCACTTCCTAACTGCATGTATAACAACTATGTTGACAGTTCTTGGAGATTTGAATTGGTCATATTCACATTTAGGCCAGTTTTCTGATAACTGGCTCTAGTAAATATTCATTGTTCCTTTTAGAAATATCTTGACAAGTGTATTGTGGCTGGAGAAGTAGGTTGGCATGGGTTCTCAGATCCTCAAAAAGTTCTACAGCTGCACCATTGAGAGCATCTTGATGGCTGCATCACCGCTTGGTATGGCAACAGCTTGGCATCCAATCGCAAGGCGCTGCAGAGGGTACTGCGTACGGCCCAGTACATCACTGGGGCCGAGCTTCCTGCCATCCAGGACCTCTATACCAGGCGGTGTCAGAGGAATGCCCGGAAAATTGTCAGAGACTCCAGCCACCCAAGTCACAGACTGTCCTCTCTGCTACCCTACAGCAAGTCTGGAACCAACAGGACCCTGAACAGCATCTAACCCCATGCCATAAGACTGCTAAATAGTTTGTCTGCATTGACTCTTTTTTGCACATTCGCTGCTGTTACTGTTAATTATCTGTCCTGTTGCTTTACCTCTACCTTTAAGAGCTGAAAGTACCTCAACCCCTTCAGTTTTTCCTCATTTTGTGACATCACAGGCTTATTCTAAAATTGATTAAATCCCATAACGACGAAGCAAAAACAAGTTGCTATACCTTTTTGCAAATGTATTAAAATAAAAAAACTGAAATACCTTATTAACGTAAGTATTCAGACTCTTTGCTATGAGACTCGAAATTGAGCTCCGGTGCATCTTGTTTCCATTGATCATCCTTGAAATGTTTCTTTGACTTGATTGGAGTTTACAGTATCTGTGGTAAATTTAATTGATTGGACATGATTTGGAAAGGCACACACCTGTCTATTTAAGGTCCCACAGTTGACAGTGCATGTCAGAGACAAAACCCAAGCCATAAGGTTGAAGGAATTGTCCGTAGAGCTACAAGACAGGTTTGTGTCGGTAAAGGCCTGAGACCACCAAGACTCTTCGTAGAGCTGGCCGCAAGGCCCTAACTGAGCAATCGGGGGAGAAGGGCCTTGGTCAAGAAGGTGACCAAGAACCTGATAGTCACTCTGACAGAGCTTCCTCTGTGCAGATGGGAGAACCTTCCAGAAGGACAACCATCTCTGCAGCACTCCCCCACTTAGGTCTTTAAGGTACAGTGGCCAGATGGAAACCATTCCTCAGTAAAAGGAATGTGACAGCCCGCTTGGAGTTTGCCAAAGGGCAACTAAAGGACTCTCAGACCATGAGAAACAAGATTCTCTGGTCTGATGAAACCAAGATTGAACTCTTTGGCCTGAATGCCAAGCACCACGTCTAGAGGACACCTAGAACCATCCATCCCTACAGTGAAGTATGATGGTGGTAGCATCATTCTGTGGGATTTTTATTCAGAGGCAGGGACTGGGAAACTAGTCAGGATCGAGGGTTCACCTTCCAACAGGACAACGACCCTAAGCACACAGCCAAGACAAAGCAGGAGTGGCTTCGGGATAAGTCTATGAATATCCTTGAGTGGCCCAGCCAGAGCCCGGACTTGAACTCGACCGAACATCTCTGGAGAGACCTGAAAATAACTGTGCAGCAATGCTCCCCATCCAACCTGACAGAGCTTGAGAGAATCTGCAGAGAAGAATGGGAGAAACTCCCCAAATACAGGTGTACCAAGCTTGTAGCATCATACCCTAGAAGACTCAAGGCTGTAATCGCAGCCAAAGGTGCTTAAACAAAGTACTGAGTAAAGGGTCTGAATACTTATGTAAATGTAATATTTCAGTTTTACATTTTTTCATGAATTTGAAAACAATACTATAAACCTGTTTTTCTTTGTCATTATGCGGTATTGTGTATAGATTGATGGAAATAAGGGAAAAAAACTATTAATGAAGGAAAAAACAACTTAATCAATTTTATAATAAGGTTGTAATATAACAAAATGGGGGTAAAAGTCAAGGGGTCTGAATACTTTCTGAATGCACTGCAGTCTGTCATGAACTACTGTAATCATTACAGTATGTCATACTGTACTTAATAATACAGTCTGTCATTATGTAATGTATATACAAAAATATGTGGACACCCCTTCAAATTATTGGATTCGGCTATTTCAGCCAAACCCATTACTGACAGGTATATAAAAGCGAGCACACAGCCAGTGTTTCAGCATGACAATGTCCCTGTGCACAAAGCGAGGTCCGGAGAGAAATGGTTTGTCGAGATCGGTGTGGAAGAACTTGACTGGCCTGCACAGAGCCCTGACCTGCTATAACAGCCTTCCCAGAAGAGTGGAGGCTGTTATAGCAGCAAAGGGGAGGACCAACTCCATATTAAAGCCTTCCCTGAAGAGTGGAGGCTGTTGTAGCAGCAAAGGGGGGGACCAACTCAATATTAATGCCTTCCCTGAAGAGTGGAGGCTGTTGTAGCAGCAAAGGGGGGGACCAACTCAATATTAATGCCTTCCCTGAAGAGTGAAGGCTGTTGTAGCAGCAAAGGGGGGACCAACTCCATATTAATGCCCATGATTTTGGCCATGAAGTGTATCTACCTCTATTACCTCGTACCCCTGCACATCGACTTATCTACCTCAGTTACCTTGTACCCCTGCACATCGACTTATCTACCTCTATTACCTCGTACCCCAACACATCGACTTATCTACCTCAGTTAACTCGTACCCCTGCACATCGACTTATCTACCTCTATTACCTCGTACCCCTGCACATCGACTTATCTACCTCTATTACCTCGTACCCCTGCACATCGACTTATCTACCTCTATTACCTCGTACCCCTGCACATCGACTTATCTACCTCAGTTACCTCGTACCCCAACACATCGACTTATCTACCTCTATTACCTCGTACCCCAACACATCGACTTATCTACCTCTATTACCTCGTACCCCTGCACATCGACTTATCTACCTCTATTACCTCGTACCCTGCACATCGACTTATCTACCTCTATTACCTCGTACCCCAACACATCGACTTATCTACCTCTATTACCTCGTACCCCTGCACATCGACTTATCTACCTCAGTTACCTCGTACCCCAACACATCGACTTATCTACCTCTATTACCTCGTACCCCAACACATCGACTTATCTACCTCTATTACCTCGTACCCCTGCACATCGACTTATCTACCTCAGTTACCTCGTACCCCAACACATCGACTTATCTACCTCAGTTACCTCGTACCCCTGCACATCGACTTATCTACCTCTATTACCTCGTACCCCTGCACATCGACTTATCTACCTCAGTTACCTCGTACCCCTGCACATCGACTTATCTACCTCAGTTACCTCGTACCCCTGCACATCAACTTATCTACCTCTATTACCTCGTACCCCTGCACATCGACTTATCTACCTCTATTACCTCGTACCCCTGCACATCGACTTATCTACCTCTATTACCTCGTACCCCTGCACATCGACTTATCTACCTCTATTACCTCGTACCCCTGCACATCGACTTATCTACCTCAGTTACCTCGTACCCCAACACATCGACTTATCTACCTCTATTACCTCGTGCCCCTGCACATCGACTTATCTACCTCAGTTACCTCATACCCCAACACATCGACTTATCTACCTCAGTTACCTCGTACCCCAACACATCGACTTATCTACCTCAGTTACCTCGTACCCCAACACATCGACTTATCTACCTCTATTACCTCGTACCCCAACACATCGACTTATCTACCTCTATTACCTCGTACCCCTGCACATCGACTTATCTACCTCTATTACCTCGTACCCCTGCACATCGACTTATCTACCTCTATTACCTCGTACCCCTGCACATCGACTTATCTACCTCAGCTACCTCGTACCCCAACACATCGACTTATCTACCTCTATTACCTCATATCCCAACACATCGACTTATCTACCTCTATTACCTCGTACCCCTGCACATCGACTTATCTACCTCAGTTACCTCGTACCCCTGCACATCGACTTATCTACCTCTATTACCTCGTACCCCTGCACATCGACTTATCTACCTCAGTTACCTCGTACCCCAACACATCGACTTATCTACCTCTATTACCTCGTACCCCAACACATCGACTTATCTACCTCTATTACCTCGTACCCCTGCACATCGACTTATCTACCTCAGTTACCTCGTACCCCTGCACATCGACTTATCTACCTCAGTTACCTCGTACCCCAACACATCGACTTATCTACCTCAGTTACCTCTTACCCCTGCACATCGACTTATTGTTACTCATTGTGGATTTGTTCATTATTATTTTTCGATGATTTCTCAATTTCTTTCTCTCTGCATTGTTGGGAAGGGCCTGTCAATAAGCATTTCACTGTTGGGCCCTTCCCAACAATGCAGAGAGACTAACAGTGAAATGCTTATTGACGGGCCCTTCCCAGCGATACAGAGAGACTGTGAGTAAGCATTTCACTATTAGTCTCTCTGCATTGTTGGGACGGCCCTTAAATAAGCATTTACACTTGTTGACCAAGCATGTGACAAATAACATTTGATTTGATTTTATGTATTGTATGATTATTTGGGGGGGTAGCCCTGACTGGGACTCAAACCCTGGTCCAGCTACTGTCAACCCATCACCTTAGCCTTTACGCCAAGAGATCCTAACATCTTGAAGAGGTTGAAGATGTTCTGCTCTGGTAGAAGATGTCCTGTCATGTTCTGCTCTGGTGGAAGATTTTCTGTCATTGTTACGAATCCCTTTGGCCCTGAAGTCTAGGGGGGGATGGAAATGAGATCCGTAACATAACTCATGCAAATTATAACAGTGAAAAGGAACAGTGAGAACAAAGACAACTTAAATCTACCGTCAAAAGCTTAATGTTTTTTCTTAAGCACACGGTAAAGGGGGGCGGGAAAAGGGGCTGAGCTGGACCCAAGGAAAGAAATAATAAGTATTCAAAAACACCCCTAAGCTAGACTACCTGCTTCAACAACAGCCAGCTAACTAACCAATAAAATACAGTGGGTGGTCCGCCCAGTTCTAACTAGGGTATTTAGACAAAGTATTCCTACGGGTAATGTATGCCCATGGGCGACTTGTCTTGGTATCCCCTTTTCCCACCAACAAACAGTCAAACAATACTCACAGGTGGGATGGACAAAGTGACGAGAGAGAGAGAGAGAGAGAGAGAGAGAGAGAGAGAGAGAGAGAGAGAGAGAGAGAGAGAGAGAGAGAGAGAGAGAGAGAGAGAGAGAGAGAGAGAGAGAGAGAGAGAGAGAGAGAGAGAGAGAGAGAGAGAGAGAGAGAGAGAGAGAGAGAGAGAGAGAGAGAGAGAGAGAGAGAGAGAGAGAGAGAGAGAGAGAGAGAGAGAGAGAGAGAGAGAGAGAGGAGAGAGAGAGAGAGAGAGAGAGAGAGAGAGAGAGAGAGAGAGAGAGAGAGAGAGAGAGAGAGAGAGAGAGAGAGAGAGAGACCTGGGGAAAACAACTGAAAGGGGATGTGATTGGTTAATGGAAACAGGAGGAGGTGTGTCTTCAGATTGATGACTGATTGGGTAATGGAAACAGGTGTGTCTTCAGATTGATGACTGATTGGGGAGTGATGATTGCCACCTGTGAGGAGGGGAGAAGGAGAGAAAAGAAACACACTCAGGATACACACTCAGGATTCCTGTATCCTTAACAGTCATGCTCTGGTTGAAGATGTTTACATTTACATTTAAGTCATTTAGCAGACGCTCTTATCCAGAGCGACTTACATGTTCTGTCATGTTCTGCTCTGGTTGAAGATGTTCTGTCATATTTTGCTCTGGTAGAAGATGTCCTGTCATGTTCTGCTCTGGTTGAAGATGTCCTCATGTTCTGCTCTGGTTGAAGATGTCCTGCCATGTTCTGTTCTGGTAGAAGATGTTCTGCTCTGGTAGAAGATGTCCTGTCATGTTCTGCTCTGGTAGAAGATGTCCTGTCATGTTCTGCTCTGGTAGAAGATGTCCTGTCATGTTCTGCTCTGGTAGAAGATGTCCTGTCACGTTCTGCTCTGGTAGAAGATGTCCTGTCCTGTTCTGCTCTGGTAGAAGATGTCCTGTCATGTTCTGCTCTGGTAGAAGATGTCCTGTCATGTTCTGCTCTGGTAGAAGATGTTCTGCTCTGGTAGAAGATGTTCTGCTCTGGTAGAAGATGTCCTGTCATGTTCTGCTCTGCTAGAAGATGTCCTGTCATGTTCTGCTCTGCTAGAAGATGTCCTGCTCTGGTAGAAGATGTTCTGCCCTGGTAGAAGATGTTCTGCTCTGGTAGAAGATGTTCTCTCATGTTCTGCTTTGGTAGAAGATGTTCTCTCATGTTCTGCTCTGGTAGAAGATGTTCTGCTCTGGTAGAATATGTCCTGTCATGTTCTGCTCTGGTCGAAGATGTCTTGGCATGCCCTGCTGTCTTTATTGAGTTATTTGATATGTTGACAAGTGCATTGTGGCTGTAGATACACTGTATGGACCTATATCAAATCAAAATCAAAACAAATTTATTTATATAGCCCTTCGTACATCAGCTGAAATCTCAAAGTGCTGTACAGAAACCCAGCCTAAAACCCCAAACAGCAAGCAATGCATGTGAAAGAAGCACGGTGGCTGGGAAAAACTACCTAGGAAAAACTCCTGAGAAAGGCCAAAAACCTAGGAAGAAACCTAGAGAGGAACCAGGCTATGAGGGGTGGCCAGTCCTCTTCTGGCTGTGCCGGGTGGAGATTATAACAGAACATGGTCAAGATGTTAAAATGTTCGTAAATGACCAGCATGGTCAAATAATAATAATCATAGTAATTGTCGAGGGTGCAACAAGCACGTCCGGTGAACAGGTCAGGGTTCCGTAGCCGCAGGCAGAACAGTTGAAACTGGAGCAGCAGCATGGCCAGGTGGACTGGGGACAGCAAGGAGTCATCATGCCAGGTAGTCCTGAGGCATGGTCCTAGGGCTCAGGTCCTCCGAGAGAAAGAAAGAAAGAGAGAAAGAGAGAATTAGAGAGAGCATATTTACATTCACACAGGACACCGGATAAGACAAGAGAATACTCCAGATGTAACAGACTGACCCTAGCCCCCCGACACATAAACTACTGCAGCATAAATACTGGAGGCTGAGACAGGAGGGATCAGAAGACACTGTGGCCCCATCCGATGATACCCCCGGACAGGGCCAAACAGGCAGGATATAACCCCACCCACTTTGCCAAAGCACAGCCCCCACACCACTAGAGGGATATCTACAACCACCAACTTACCGTCCGAAGACAAGGCCGAGTATAGCCCACAAAGATGTCCGCCACAGCACAACCCAAGGGGGGGGCGCCAACCCAGACAGGAAGACCACGTCAGTGGCTCAACCTACTCAAGTGACGCACCCCTCCTATGGATGTTTCTATGTTCTGTTCTGACATTGCACTATGGTCAGACATGTCCTGCCATCTTCTGTTGGCTTGTTATTGGCTGTGTTTTAACCTGCTATGTTCTGATTGGATATGTGTATCTGACTTGTTATGTTATATTTGGCTCTGTTGTGATTGGCTGTGTTCCAGAGACCACCCCCTCCCCGGCCCCTCCCTCAGCAGAGCCCCATAGGGCAGGTGTCCCAGTGGGCAGAGCTTCATCGTCCCTACACCTCCTCTCACCCCTCCTCTGGTCCTCCTGTCTGCTGCAAGGGGCCCTAACTCTGGCCCTGATGTGGTGAGTACATATACACTCCACACTAAACACTACACTACAGTGCTGTCTGCTGCAAGGGGCCCTAACTCTGGCCCTGATGTGGTGAGTACATATACACTCCACACTAAACACTACACTACAGTGCTGTCTGCAACAAGGGACCCTAACTCTGGCCCTGATGTGGTGAGTAGATGACCCGGCGCCAGAACAAATCAGTTGGACGGGCATTTCCATGGATGGGTCCCATTTAATTTTTCAGTTTGGTGCACACAGCCTTTGTTATTGAGATGTAAAAATACAAATTATACAACGGGTGGTGTTGGAATTCAAATACCCATTGTTATAAAGCATTTCAAACCCATAAGAAAATGCACAATGTAGGCCTGAATAATGGTATGTTCCACTTGTTGACGTGGCCTGCTGGCGATCAGTAGACTTCCTCATTAACGTCCTCGTTGACGGTATATTAATCTCTAACTTCAGCAGCTTTCTATCATACATGGTCTACTACATGAAACGGCAAATAGATTTCAATAAAAATCTTATTTCTTTTACTGACAACACTTCATATTGATATGGCCTTTTATAATAGACTAATGCAAATCTTTGATGGCATTTGCAGACCAAGGCAAGATGAATTCCGACAGTAATTAAGTCGATTGGGAAGCGTCCAGAATATAATTACCTCTATGGAACAACATAGTTCACATAGGAATGTCGGTATCTTGCATGTAAAAAACAGCCACATTTTTACCTTATTCTTGCAGGAAAAATACTTTTCTACCTCCACTGAGGACTGTGGTTGGGCATCTACCATGATAAATCCATTGAATATAAACATCATCACAGACACATCCATTATTCATTTCTTTAGGCAGGTCCTGAAATACTTTAAAAAATGAATAAAATGTATTTTCAAAAGCATAGAATAGCATATTTTGAGTTTAACTCCGTCATTGATCTGTGAAGCCTAGGTTGCATGGCTACATGGCTGCATGGCTACATGGCTACATGGCTGCATGGCTACATGGCTGCATGGCTGCATGGCTATATGGCTATATGGCTGTACCATGCAAATTAAATCAATAGTTGTTATTTTGATCATTAAACAGACGAGACACACTAACATTCCCCTGATCAGTCAACACACATATATTATGAGGATGGCGCGCAAGATGGCAGTCAGTGCAGATTATTTATTTTGGTAGCTGAAGGAATTATTGGATTTCCTTACCCAATTATGACCATTGGATTATTTCTACGTTCATAAAACCCTGTATGAATATGGTTTAGTTTATTTACCAAAGTAATTGATTACTTTCTGCAAATATTCACCTCTAAAATGAAGTTTGCGACAACACTAGATAGCCTGATAAGTTAGCTAGCTCAAAAACTAGCTTGTCGAACGTACATGGAAACTGCCAGAACCAACAGGAAAGAAAGGGAGAGATAGTCAGATGGACAATTAACCACTAAAGATGAGTACCCAAAATCATACTCTCTTCAGAATGTAACTGTAGGGGGAAATACTGCAATGGGTGATGAAAATGCGGTGAACACGGACAACAACGCTCACATCTTGCGCCCCTCCAGTCCCCAGCTCAGGCCTTTACCTTATGACCCCGGCACTCCAGTCCCCAGCTCAGGCCGTTACCTTATGACCCCGGCACTCCAGTCCCCAGCTCAGGCCTTTACCTTACGACCCCGGCACTCCAGTCCCCAGCTCAGGCCTTTACCTTATGACCCCGGCACTCCAGTCCCCAGCTCAGGCCTTTACCTTACGACCCCGGCACTCCAGTCCCCAGCTCAGGCCTTTACCTTATGACCCCGGCACTCCAGTCCCCAGCTCAGGCCTTTACCTTATGACCCCGGCACTCCAGTCCCCAGCTCAGGCCTTTACCTTACGACCCCGGCACTCCAGTCCCCAGCTCAGGCCTTTACCTTACGACCCCGGCACTCCAGTCCCCAGCTCAGGCCTTTACCTTATGACCCCGGCACTCCAGTCCCCAGCTCAGGCCTTTACCTTACGACCCCGGCACTCCAGTCCCCAGCTCAGGCCTTTACCTTATGACCCCGGCACTCCAGTCCCCAGCTCAGGCCTTTACCTTATGACCCCGGCCCTCCAGTCCCCAGCTCAGGCCTTTACCTTACGACCCCGGCACTCCAGTCCCCAGCTCAGGCCTTTACCTTATGACCCCGGCACTCCAGTCCCCAGCTCAGGCCTTTACCTTACGACCCCGGCACTCCAGTCCCCAGCTCAGGCCTTTACCTTATGACCCCGGCACTCCAGTCCCCAGCTCAGGCCTTTACCTTATGACCCCGGCACTCCAGTCCCCAGCTCAGGCCTTTACCTTACGACCCCGGCACTCCAGTCCCCAGCTCAGGCCTTTACCTTATGACCCCGGCACTCCATTCAAGCCCCAGGGGAAAAAGCTGAGGGGCCAAGAGGGTATGTCACTTCTTGAGACGCAAAACAATATTGTAATGCTTTTGACAGCAACGATAGATGAAAGGGCAAATGGCTTGGAGGTCATGATTAGGGTGAATACGATGAAAATTGAGGCCATTAAAAAATCTGCTCACTTTATCTTCGGAGAAGTGAAAACCCTCAAAAGTGACATGAAGAAAGTGGAAGTTATGAGCCAGGAAAATGAAAAGAAGGTGGCTGAACTCAAAAGGTGAATGAGGCGGAGAGATACCAGCACAGGTGGAACCTGAGGCTCCATGGAATTCCAGAGCAGGCAGGTGAGGACATCAAATGCAGAGTGGTTGACATCTGTGGAGCTGTCATTCCCGAATCAAAAGCCAAACTTCAGGAAAATGTAGACATCGTCCATCGTTTGGGAAGACTTAAGGATCAAGACAAGAGACCGAGGACAACCATCATCCGGTTCACCAACAGATCTACCTGGGATCTTCTTTGGAGGCGAGCAAAGAATTGTGAATTCCTCATCAAACAGAAATTGAGGTTCACGGAGGATCTGACCTCAGCAGACAAAGTGACAAGAGAGAAACTGTGGCCGATGGTGGCTGCAGCTCGAAAGGCAGGGAAAAGTGCATTTTTTTTTATCAATGCAAGAGTGATCATCGATGGGAAAGAAATCAGAACATTTGAGTGAGAGCCAGAGTCTAACTCGGACAGAACTGTCAGGCCAAAAAACTGATTACCAGGTGAAAAGCAGCCTTTTACTATAAAAATGTACACAAACATTTGAATGAGAAAAGGCTGACCTGAGAACTGGTAAACTAAACACTAACTATATGTGAATAACTGCTTATTGTAAAGTCTACACAATGTTTCCCCCTTGTGGGAGTAACAATACTTTGGTAACTTTATGACCAGTATTTGTTTGTGTTTTTGTTGGAGAGGTTAACAATGGGATGGAAATCCTTTAGAGTTACATATCCTTAGGAAAAGCTTATATTAGCATAACAAGGTTGTTGGTTGAAGTTTGTCTTTATCTCTTTGTTCAATTAATGTCAGGGGTATTCGTCATTTACTCAAGCGTAAGGCCATTTTCCTGTATTGCAAACGGTTTAACGCAGACTTTTACTTTTTACAAGAGACTCATGCTTGTTCTTCCGATCTATCTTTTTGGAAAAATCAATGGGGTAACGATATCTGGTTATCATATGGCAACAACCACTCTGCAGGTGTAACAGTTTTAAGAGGTGCATTTAAAGGGAAGGTCATCAGTAGTAAGATTCACCACTCTGGACGTTGGTTAATTTTAACAGTAAATTTCAACAGTGAAATGTTTTTATTAGGGAATATTTATGCATCCAACAACAAACCAAACAACAGGATATTATTTCAAGAATTTGAAGAAGAAATTAATAGAGTTATATGTGTATTTCAGGATATCAAAATTATATTAGGTGGAGATTTTAATTCTGTATCTAATGTGATGATTGACAGATATCCCCCTCCTAACAGATCCTGCATAGTTAATCCTGAGTTTAATAACCTATGTCTTGGTCTTGGATTAGTTGATATTTGGAGATCTAAATATCCTGATGAAAAGGAATTCACTTGGAGTAACAAGGACATGTCCAGACAGTCCAGAATTGACTTCTGGTTGATTTCTAATTCATTACATCATTCTGTAGCCAAGGTATCAATTGAACCATCAATTCTTACTGATCATAAAGTTATATTCTTATCTTTAAATATTAATAGATCTGAAGTTAAACCGAATCGGAGTTATTGGAAACTCAATAGTAGACTGTTGGAAGATGATCATTTCAAGATGGATGCCAAAGATATTTAAGTCTTATGGGAAATATTGGGAATTAATGAAGTATGAAATAAGACAAACAGCCATGAAGAGAGGTAAAAAATTGCTGAACTTAAAAGATTAAGGGAAGATAAACTTGTTAAGGAAATACTTTCTCTAATCTCCATGGAGGACCTTGATGAAGAAGGAAAGGGTCAGTTATTCTCTTTACAACTAGAAATGGACCGAATGTATGAAGAGAGAGCAAAAGGGGCATTTGCAAGATCAAGAAGGAGATGGTTGGAGGAAGGTAAAAAAAATACAAAATACTTTTACAATTTAGAAAGAAAGAATTCTGAATTTGCATCTATTCATAAGCTCAATATAGATGGCAAAGAAAATGAAAACCCCAAAGATATTTCAAAATATGTTTCAGAATTCTATGGTGACCGTTATACCAGTAATGCCTGTCCTACTAGTGACATATCTGCCTTTCTAGACTCTGTCAAAGACTGTGCAAAATTCATAGATGAAGACTTCCAAAAGTCTTGTGATGAAATGATTTCTATTAATGAAATAAAAAAATGTATCAGCAACTTGAAAGAGAACAAATCTCCAGGGAATGATGGCATTATCAGTGAATTCTATAAATATTTTCAGGAGGATATTATTGAATTTATATTTAATCTTTTTAAGGAGGCAATTGATTTAGGGGTTCTGCCTGTTTCTATGACACAGGGCCTCATTTCTGTAATCCCCAAACCAAACAAAGATTCTATGACGTTAGAAAATTGGAGACCAATCACATTAATGAACAATGATGGAAAGATACTTGCATCCATCTTTGCAGAAAGACTTCAAAAGGTCTTGGCCAAATCATTGACGATACCCAGTCTGGTTTTATGAAGGGCATATATGTATGTATGTATGTATGTATATGTATGTATATGTATATGTGTGTGTATATGTGTGTGTGTGTGTGTGTGTGTGTGTGTGTGTGTGTGTGTGTGTGTGTGTGTGTGTGTGTGTGTGTGTGTGTGTGTGTGTGTGTGTATGTATGTATATATATATATATATATGTGTAATAATATTCGACTAGTATTGGACTTCATAGACTACAATGAGCACATTATGGAAGATAGCTTTATTTTATTTGTAGACTCTTACAAGGCATTTGATACAGTTGAACATTATTTTCTTTTTGAGACTCTTCGATTTTTTTGGTTTTGGTCAATAATTTCAAAATGTTATTAAGACACTTTACAATAATAGTAACAGCTCTGTTAAATTATCCCATGGAACTTCACAAAGATTTGACATTAGACGTGGAATGAAACAAGGATGTCCAATTTCTCCCTTCTTATTTTTATTGGTCACACAAGTTATGGCACTTCATATAAATAAGGATAGTTTTAGGGGTGTTCAGATACAAGACGAAGAGATAAAATGTTCACAATTGGCTGACGACACCACCATTTTTTTGAAAGATCATAATGAAGTCGAGAAAGCTATTGAGTGTATTAATGCCTTCACACATGTATCAGGTTTATCTCTGAATATTGGGAAATGTGAATTATTTGCGTTGAAAAGATGTGACTTAAACTCAGTATGTAATATCCCTGTAAAAGATGGGATCACATATCTTGGTATTACAGTTAGCAAAGATCAGAAATAAAGGGCCAACTTAAATTTCTCTCCTATTGTAGAGAAAATTGGAAAGATATTTAACTCCTGGTTATTAAGAGGTCTTTCTTTATCTGGACGTGTACTTTTATCAAAATCTGAAGGTCTGTCCAGATTAGTTTATTCCTCCCTTGCCTTGGATGTTCCTCTATCAGTAACTAAAATGCTTGATACTAAATTATTTAACTTCATATGGAGGAATAAACCACATTAAAGAAAAGCGGTAATATGTAGCACCCAAGGTGAGGGAGGGTTGAATGCTCTGGATTTTAAAACCTCTAATATAATATTTAAAATTAAATGGATGCAAAACGATTTAAGAAATAAGGATTGCATCTGGAATATCATCCCTAATTTAATATTCCAACAAATTGGTGGTCTTGAATTCTTACTCAAATGCAACTTTGATTTGGGTAAAATCCCTATTAAGCTTGCAAACTTTCATAAACAAGTACTTCTAACTTGGAACCTCATGTACAAACACAATTTTTCCCCTCATAGGTATACAATCTGGAATAATAAAGACATAAAATACAAAAACAAGTCTTTGTTTTTCCAGAACTGGTTTGACAACAACATTATTTGGGTTAAACAATTACTGAACAATGATGGATAACTATATGATTATCCAGAATTTATTAGAACACACAATGTTACATTCACTCCTGAGGAGTATCAAATTGTTGTTAGAGCTGTCCCTAAAGGTGCTATTCTTCTTTTAGGAGAATATAACAATACTCCAAGTGCAACTGTTGAGGATTTTGTAGCCTCAATACAGCTACAAGGAATTGACATTGTAAACTATAAATGTAATAACATGTATATAAGGAAACTATGTCAATATGTTACTATTCCCTCTGCTAAAATGTACTGGAATGCAGCCCGAGGACAAGTGAACTGGAACAAAGTTTCGTTGTTATCTGGTGAATATTGTATATCTAATAAGGTGAAAGAAGTATCATACAAACTCATTCATAGAATCTGCCCTGTAAAGACCTTTATTATACACAGATTTAAAATAGCTATTGATAACAAATGTGTATTTTGTGATTGTGACCCAGAGACTCTTGACCATTTATTTTGGGACTGCTCTTATGTCAGAAGATTTTGGAGTGAGTTAGAAGATTTTATTTTAAAAGAAGCAACTATTAATGTTAATTTGAAAGACTGATATTATGTTTTATTTTGATCCAAAGGAAATGGACCCTGATTTAACTTTCATTATTAATTTGTTTATCTTTCATGGAAGATTCTTTGTCCATACAATGAAGTGGACAGAGAGCAAACCCCTTTTCACATTATTTAAGATAGACTTGAAATATTATTTTGAAATGATCAGTAAATGTAAAAGCAATACGCACCATAAAAGTATTTTAACCAATTGAAAATGAATCTTGATAGGTAATACCCCTGTCTGTTAGGTTTTGTACTCTTGTTTGTATATTTCTTTTTTTTTTTTTGTATTTGTTGTGTTCATAAAACATTTTTTTAAACACACATATTATAATAAGATTTAATATAAAGGAATACATCAGAATAACATAGAAATTATACTTGTTTTCCCCACACACAACTTGAGTGTCACAGAACGTGTGGAACCGCTGTCAAGACCAAAAACTATTTATCACACCGGGCCCTTGCCAGTTATTTTAATAAACCTGTTGAATATACACCATCACAAAGAAATCCATTATGAATTTGTCCTAAGAAACATTATAATACTAATCAAATGTATTTTCAAAATAATATAATATATATTTTCTAATTTTATGAGTGAAGATTTAGCACCACCAACAATGAAACGGTAAGCCAACAATACAGATTCTGAATCCACTTGGAACAACTGGAAGCAATGGAGAAGAAAAGGAAAAAACCTCATCTTTAAACAGACTGCAATCAACAAATAAAACACACTAATAAGTTATAGTTTTACAAAAAACAATAAGACTGTAGTAGCCTACAGGATGATCACTATCATACAGCAATAACACAGCCTCCTGTTTAACACAGTACAGACTATAACACAGCCTCCTGTTTAACACAGTACAGACTATAGCACAGCTAACTGTTTAACACAGTACAGACTATAACACAGCTAACTGTTTAACACAGTACAGACTATAACACAGCTAACTGTTTAACACAGTACAGGCTATAATCTAATAGTCTATTGATGAGGTAAAAACATCTTGGTATTTTAATCATGTTTTCCTTTCGTTCTTGTCCTCAATTTTTTTTCACCATCATCAAAGATGTTAACATTGAAACAAACTACAATTTAAACACTTCAATCTGTAACTGTACTTCAATGTAGTTTCCAGTAAATGCCTGGTTTTATACATCATGTAGAGACATACTGTAGGATCAATGTTTGGTCAAAGATCAATGTCTAATTGCTGACAAAAACAAACAAGGTTTCGAAGAAAAAAAAAATAGGTGTAGGCGGATTATGTCCATGCGTAGGGCAACAAACTATAAAGGAAAATAAATGGATACAGTGTACAGATTTTTTTTCAGGTATTTTCTTGTAAACTCTCATTTGAAAGTCATTTTTTAAAAGTATTTTAGGAACATTAAAGCAGACTTCTTCTATGACAGTGGAGGCTCCAAACATTAAACATACTTCTACCAGGACACTTGGCATTGCCTCCAGGGTCTTGTGGAAGATGGTCAGAAGCATTTTCAGTGTTCATTCCCCTCACCTACAGGTGTGGAAATGTACATTTTAGCACATGCTCTTATCCAAAGTGACTTACAGCAGCAATTAGGGTTAAGTGCCTTGCTCAAGAGCACATCAACATATTTTTCACTTGGTTGGCACAGCGATTCGAACCAGCAACCTTTTGTTTACTGGCCCAACGCTCTTAACCACTAGACTACCTGTCACCTTGTATTTCACTGTCTCCACACATATGCTTCCCCATGTACCACTCTATCAACTTGACTTGTTTCTGTCTACCTCCCACTCATTGTTTACCCATTCTACACTGTTCTCCTGGATCCCTCAATAATCCCTGCTTGCTGTCCCAGCTACACCTCTGTAGAAGTGGGCAACAAAGATTGGGCCCTTCTCTTCTAGAATGTGCAGGTCCTGTCCTCCTCACTCCATGACAAACCATTGGGTCGCAGTTGAAGCTGAAATATATTTGGTGGGCTGTCCACTTCTTAAGGATCGGTGTCCCGCTAGCGGGGCATCTTCCGGTGAAACTGGAGGGAGCGCAATTCAAGTAAATAATCATAAATATTATGGATTTTATTGGTTGAAAGCTGTCTTATATTGGTTGACATTCAGGAACATACAAGTGTCTTATTTTGTCTGAAAGCTTAAATTCTTGTTAATCAAACTGCCCTGTCCGATTTACAGTAGGCATTACAGTGGAAACATAACATGCGATTGTTTGAGGACAGCGCCCCACATCAAAATATTTTTCCACCGGCACAGGTTTCATACATTCACATATAACGATTAAATATTCACTTACTTTTTGAAAATCTTCCTCTGATTTGTCATCAAAAGGGTCCCAGCTATAACATGAAGTGTCGTTTTGTTAGATAAAATCCTTTTTTATATCCCAAAAAGACTGTTTAGTTGGCACCATCGATTTGAGTAATCCACTCGTTCAACTTGCAGAGAAAGGAATCTGAAAATCTACCCCTAAACTTTGTTTTAACAAGTCAAAATACATTTCTATTTACTCCTCAGATACCCTCAAATGTAATCAAACTATAATTTTTCTTTCGGAAAGAAGTATGTTTGATAAGAAACCGATTTTAGCAGGTGCATCCTGTCTTCATGGCGCATGCAAACATGAATTTCCAAGACTGTGTCTTTCTACTAAAACTGTTATTTCTTATTCGTTTTTGAAGTTAACCTGACATAGGAATTGCATATGACCTTTCTCTTGCATTTCTAAGAGGATGGTCTCTCAACAACAAAAGATTCTGGTTGGTTTTTCTTTGGATTTTCTCCTACCATATCTATTGTGTTATATTCTCCTACAGTATTTTAACATTTCTACAAACTTCAAAGTGTTTTTCTTCCAATGGTACCAATTATAGGCATATCCTTGCTTCAGGGCCTGAGCTACAGGCAGTTTACTTTGGGCACGTCATTCAGACAGGAAGTGGAGACAAAAGGGGCCTAGCCCTAAGAAGAACGATTTGAACGAGTGTACACACTTTCCCTTGCACAGCTTTTCCCAAAAGGTCCTACAGAAACCGTTCTCTCTGGGCAGTGCCCCAGCTCAAGAACCAGCTCGGCACACAACGCTGCTCCCGTTACGTAGAATAGTGGCAGGGCCTCTCTGCCTGCCCTGAGTTCAGAGAGGTACAAGATAGGCTCTCCAAGCTGGGAGGCACTAAACCCTGTGGTACTGATGGAAAGTCTTCCGGGCTGGCTGAAGACGAACTGGACTGTGTGCAGAGCCAATCCTGTCCAACTGTGTTAGCTGTGTCCATTGTGATGCTACTGATGTTGGGATAGTGTGTGTTGCTGGACAGGGTACCAGCAGCTGACCCATCCATTTGGAGGAACTGGCGGGCAACAGCATACTCAGCATCTAAAAGCTCTGTGTTGGTCAACTCCAAGAGGGGCTTGACTTTGTTTCATCCAGAAACATGTTGCCCTCTGGATCCAGTGAGCGAAGCGATTCCATGAGTACGCTGCCGCGCTCTCCAAAGCACCCATTCATCTCTGCACGTACTGTATCTATTGCACTATAGAACAGTCTCCATTGCTCTGTCTCCTCTTCATCATGGTTGTGTCCTGCTCCCGTTGATTCTTCAATCACATAGTCTTGTACATTTCTGTTGGTTGTGCGTCTCCTCTTGATTGGCCCTGGGACTGCTGCTCCTCTTGATTGGCCCTGGGCCTGCTGCTCCTCTTGATTGGCCCTGGGCCTGCTGCTCCACTTGATTGGCCCTGGGCCTGCTGCTCCACTTGATTGGCCCTGGGCCTGCTGCTCCTCTTGATTGGCCCTGGGCCTGCTGCTCCACTTGATTGGCCCTGGGCCTGCTGCTCCTCTTGATTGGCCCTGGGCCTGCTGCTCCTCTTGATTGGCCCTGGGCCTGCTGCTCCTCTTGATTGGCCCTGGGCCTGCTGCATCAACACTGATTCCATAGCTCCATAAAACTCTGTCTCAGTGTGGAGACCGGCAACACCCTCCGATATTCCCCAGTTGGACGGCTGTCAGGAGATGCTTCTCTTTTGACTGGAACACGTTGTTTGGTCTGAAAGTAATAGGATGTTGTTTACTATGAGGGCTATACCCCTGAAGCTGAGCTTTGATATTACGCGAAGCAACCCCCTTACCTCGACTCTCAGATCTGCCGGGAAAAAAACCTTGTGTGTTTTCAATGTGTGTCAGCAACTGGGATATGTTCCTTGGAGGATTTGAGGATGACTTTACAGTGGCCAGGTGACCTATCCAGTGCCGGTCGAGCATGTGTTTCAGTGTCTCCCCCTTGTAAATGAACTCCAATAGTGGGCTTTCTTACAGATTTGTAAAGAAGGTTAATAATGTTGAAAAATTCTCATATGACCTCCTCAGAGGAAATGGACCACCAACAGATGAAGCTGGTAGTTAAAGGATTGAACATAAGGAATGTGCCTAACCAATTTCTGCCATAGGAGTTTCTGCATTCCCCCGTGCTTCTCCGACATCACAGAGGCGCCGTCGTAGACTTGACTCAGGATTTTGTGAGTTCTCAGCCCAGGTCAGTTGGGAGTTCTCAGCCCAGGTCAGTAGGGAGTTCTCAGCCCAGGTCAGTAGGGAGTTCTCAGCCCAGGTCAGTAGGGAGTTCTCAGCCCAGGTCAGTAGGGAGTTCTCAGCCCAGGTCAGTAGGGAGTTCTCAGCCCAGGTCAGTTGTGAGAGTGTTGGCATCACCTGCATCTGCAGTGGTAATGGTCAGGAGGCAGTGTTTTATGTCATAGTTTCCATCAACAAACCAAAGGAGGATTGAAATGTTTGCGCAGCCTGTGGGGTCTCTCATTCTGTCCCCTTTAATATAACAATTCCACTATTCCTTCCCTGACAATCTGCTCTGTCACTAAGTAATCTGCTCTGTCACTAAGTAATCTGCTCTGTCACTCAGTAATATGCTCTGTCACTAAGTAATCTGCTCTGTCACTCAGTAATCTGCTCTGTCACTCAGTAATCTGCTCTGTCACTAAGTAATCTGCTCTGTCACTCAGTCATCTGCTCTGTCACTCAGTCATCTGCTCTGTCACTCAGTCATCTGCTCTGTCACTAAGTAATCTGCTCTGTCACTAAGTAATCTGCTCTGTCACTAAGTAATCTGCTCTGTCACTAAGTAATCTGCTCTGTCACTCAGTAATCTGCTCTGTCACTCAGTAATCTGCTCTGTCACTAAGTAATCTGCTCTGTCACTCAGTAACATGCTCTGTCACTCAGTAATCTGCTCTGTCACTTTTATTAAGTTGTTCTGGATGTCGTGGCTCATGCAGGTTGCGTTATGGTGAATGATTGGTGCAATCTGGGCCAACTCTGGGACCTTTTGGAGGGTATACTCAAACAAGAACAGCCCACTGTCTTCCTCTGTCATGCTTTAGTACAGCCCACTGTCTTCCTCTTCCTCTGTCATGCTGTAGAACAGCCCACTGTCTTCCTCTTCCTCTGTCCTGCTTTATTACAGCCCACTGTCTTCCTCTGTCCTGCTGTAGAACAGTCCACTGTCTTCCTCTTCCTCTGTCCTGCTGTAGAACAGTCCACTGTCTTCCTCTTCCTCTGTCCTGCTGTAGAACAGTCCACTGTCTTCCTCTTCCTCTGTCATGCTGTGGAACAGTCCACTGTCTTCCTCTGTCATGCTGTGGAACATTCCACTGTCTTCCTCTTCTTCTGTCCTGCTTTAGTACAGTCCACTGTCTTCCTCTTCCTCTGTCCTGCTTTAGTACAGTCCACTGTCTTGCTCTTCCTCTGTCCTGCTTTAGTACAGTCCACTGTCTTCCTCTTCCTCTGTCCTGCTTTAGTACAGTCCACTGTCTTCCTCTGTCCTGCTGTTGAACAGTCCACTGTCTTCCTCTTCCTCTGTCCTGCTTTAGTACAGTTCACTGTCTTCCTCTTCCTCTGTCCTGCTTTAGTACAGTCCACTGTCTTCCTCTTCCTCTGTCCTGCTTTAGTACAGTCCACTGTCTTCCTCTTCCTCTGTCCTGCTTTAGTACAGTTCACTGTCTTCCTCTTCCTCTGTAAATTTCAGCAGCTAATGGGGATCCTAATAAAATACCAATGCTTTAGAATGCATGGTCATCTCCTCTTAGAGGGAGTTGATTAATTGCTAAACGTTCAGTCATGTCAACAATAGAGCCCAGACAATATCTACGAAGAGCAGGCTGATCCATGTTAAACGATGTGGATATTTTCTGCGCTGTCTCTCTAAGTATTTCTCTCTCCCTCCATGGTAGCCTGACATGTTAAGTGTTATTTTGAGGTGGCATGTTTGTTCAGTCCTTTACCTGTTTCTAATGAATGCTTCCAATCACTGAACCCTTTATTGGTTGAATCTGATGACGCAGACATGCTGGACCCACATTTCCGGCAGAGGAAACTAAAAGCTGCATCAGCTTGTACTGAATACTCAGTCCAATATCAGTTATGGTACCTTTTATTAGCAAAAAGACTTGGAACGTATATGATGTCACCTGATTGGGCTGCACCTCTAGTTGTTGGTGGTTCTGGCCCGGCTGCTCTGGTTGGTGGTGGTTCTGACCCGTGTGCTTTAGCATGGCTCCTCTGGTTGGTGGTGGTTCTGGCCCGTGTGCTTTAGCATGGCTCCTCTCCTCCTCATTTCTTCTTGTCTAATATCCGTGTTGAAGGTAGCCAGGCCTACTGATTACTGAGGCATACTGATGTGTTTAACACTAAATGTGCCATCTGCTCTGAGGACAGGAGAACAGCTGTTCACCTTTCTCCTGTCTATATGACACACATCAATATTACACCACAAATCATACACTATATATACAGCAGTATGTGGACACCCCTTCAAATTAGTGGATTCAGCTTTTTCAGCCACACCCGTTGCTGACAGGCGTATACAATCGAGCACACAGCCATGCAATCTCCATAGACAAACCTTGGCAGTAGAATGGCCCTTACTGAAGAGCTCAGTGACTTTCAACGTGGCACCATTATAGGATGCCACCTTTCCAACAAGTCAGTTCATCAAATGTCTGCCCTGCTAGAGCTGCCCTGGTCAACTGTAAGGGCTGTTATTGTGAAGTGGAAACGTCTAGGAGCAACAACGGCTCAGTCGCGAAGTGGTAGGCCACACAAGCTCACAGAACTGGACCACTGAGTGCTCATGTGCGTAACGCGTAAAAATTGTCTGTCCTCAGTTGCAAAACTCACCATCGAGTTCCTAACTGCCTCTGGAAGCAACGTCAGCACAATAACTGTTTGTCGGGAGCTTCATGAAATTCATTCTCTAGAGTGATGAATCACGCTTCACCATCTGGCAGTCTGACAGATTTATCTGGGTTTGGCTTATGCCAGGAAAACACTACCTGCCCCAATGCATAGTGCCAACTGTAAAGTTTAATGAAGAAGGATTAATCGTCTGGGGCTGTTTTTTAATAAATAAATAGTAGGTCTATACTAGTTAACTAAATAAATAGTAGGCCTATACTAGTTAAATTAATAAATAGTAGGTCTATACTAGTTAACTAGTATAAACCTACTATTTATTTAGTTGACTGCTGGTAGAAGCTGTTAAGAAGCCTTTTGGACCTACACTTGTCGTTCCGGTACCGCTTCCCGTGCAGTAGCAGAGAGAACAGTTTATGACTAGGGTGGCTGGAGTCTTTGACAATTGTCCCCAGTGATGTACTAGGCCGTACACACTACCTACCCACTGTAGTGCCTTGCAGTCAGAGGCCGAGCAGTTGCCATACCAGGTGGTGATGCAACCAGTCAGGATGCTGTTGATGGTGCAGCTGTAGAACAAGTTAATTCGCCTACATAAAATTTCCATCAGTCCAAAGTCTGTAGGATGTGCGTGTATGTGCGTGTATGCTGGAGGCGAGTGAAAGCACAGGGGAGTGTGGCTGGGGTACCTGTACCAGACAAGGGGAGACAGGCTAGGGCAGACAGGGAGCAGATCACTGGGTGGGATCCATGCAGCAGTGGAGCATGCAATGGGTGTAGGTGTCACACCCGCTTGGGAGAAGCTTTTTTGGGGAGGCTGAGTAGGAGAGGTGACGTTCAACCTTACCAGACAGGTGCATGGAGGAGCAGATAAAAATGTCAGAAGCGAAAAACTTGGGCAAGGACAAAAAGCAAGATACCATTAAAAATTCTAAATTTGAGTGCCTTTCCCTCACTGGAAAACGAGGGCCATTCCCTTACCGACGGACACTGGAAAACGAAGGCCATTCCCTCACCGACGGACACTGGAAAACGAGGGCCATTCCCTCACCGAGGGACACTGGAAAACGAGGGCAATTCCCTCACCGACAGACACTGGAAAACGAGGGCCATTCCCTCACCGACGGACACTGGAAAACGAGGGCCATTCCCTCACTGAGGGACACTGGAAAACGAGGGCCATTCCCTCACCGAGGGACACTGGAAAACGAGGGCTATTCCCTCACCGAGGGACACTGGAAAACGAGGGCCATTCCCTCACCGAGGGACACTGGAAAACGAGGGCCATTCCCTCACCGAGGGACACTGGAAAACGAGGGCCATTCCCTCACCGAGGGACACTGGAAAACGAGGGCCATTCCCTCACCGACGGACACTGGAAAACGAGGGCCATTCTCTCACCGAGGGACACTGGAAAACGAGGGCCATTCTCTTACCGACGGACACTGGAAAACGAGGGCCATTCCCTCACCGAAGGACACTGGAAAACGAGGGCCATTCCCTCACCGAAGGACACTGGAAAACGAGGGCCATTCCCTCACCGAGGGACACTGGAAAACGAGGGCCATTCCCTCACCGAAGGACACTGGAAAACGAGGGGCGATTGAGACAATGACAGAACATTAACAGATCAGTTTGGCTCTTCTCTGTGTGATGTTTTTGGTGTTTCACCATCCTGGGACCGATGAACCAGAGTCGGCCAGTAAAGTACAGGGGGAGGATGAGGAGGAGGAGGATGAAGAGGAGACGATACAGTAGCAAAACATCTGTCCAACTAACAGTTCAAAACAAACACTACAGGAAGCGAGTCGATTGGCTGATCCATAATGGTCCACGTATGATTGGTTGATCCATAGGGGGTTACGTCAAACTGTAAAAGATATTACCTCCTACCGCCTCAGGGCAATTTGCTGCGCCTATTTCCTCAAGAGGAGTAAGGCAACATAATATGTCTATATGCATGTGAAAGTGACTTCTATCCATAAAGACACAATAACAAAGGCAAGGTTCCATTTGGGATGCAGCTCAGGTTCATTTTGAGTGTAAATTGCTCCATGCGTAATGAGATGATAAGACAACGTCCTGCAGGGTTTAATAGTACTCACCTGTCAGCTACCTTTCAGGCGCTGCGTCTCAAACTGACGCCTATTTAGCATCTAATAAATAAAGTATTATATCTGTCACTGATCTGGAGAAATGGATGTTTTTATTTCCTCACGTCTAGATTACTGTAACCTTTCTCAGTCAACAATCACTCCATCTACAGTCCGTTCAAAATACTGCAGCTCAGCTTCTAATAGGCACCAGGAAATGTAACTATATCATACATGTTTTAGCTTCTCTACACTGGCTACCAGTTACATTTAGAATAGATTTTAACGTTATAATAATCACATTTAAGACTAGGCTTGGTTTAGCCCCATCCTATATCTCTGACCATTCATCTCCCGATGAGCCAGGACACAGCCTGAGATCCTCCTGCAGGGCACTGTTGACCATTTATCTCCCTACAAGCCAGGACGCAGCCTTAGATCCTGTGGCAGGCCACTGTTGACCATTTCAAAGTCTAGATTGAAAGTGAAAGGAGACTAGACATTTGCCATTAGGACCCATAGAATTTGGAATGGTCTGCCAGAGGAGATCAGGCCTGCAGATTCAGGGCCTCTTTATATCCCTGCTGAAGACAAACTTTTTTAAGATGCTTTTAATGTAAAGTCAATGCTTCGCTTCTAGTCCTTAGATAACTGTGCTGTATTTTGCTTTTTCATGTATTATTTCTTACATTGTTAGGCCATAAAACCTTAAGTGTTATTACATACAGCCAGGAAGAACTATTGGATATCAGAGAGACGGCAACTTACCAGCACTACAACCAGGAATACGACCAGGAATACGACCAGGAATACAACCAGGAATATATATATATATATATATATATATATAATTTTTGTTTCTTTTTTTTTCGCCTTTATTTAACCAGGTAGGCCAGTTGAGAACAAGTCCTTTATTTAACCAGGTAGGCCACTTGAGAACAAGTTCTCATTTACAACTGCGACCTGGCCAAGATAAAGCAAAGCAGTTCAACAAAAACCAACAATACAGAGTTACACATAAACAAACGTACAGTCAGTAACACAATAGATAAATCTATGTACAGTGTGTGCAAATGTAGATGAGTAGGGAGGTATAAGGCAATAAAAGGCCATAGAGGCGAAATAATTACAATTTATCATTAACACTGGAGTGATAGATATGCAGATGATGATGTGCAAGTAGAGATACTAGGGTGCAAAAGAGCAAGAGGATAAGTAACAATATGGGGATGAGGTAGTTGGGTGTGCTATTTACAGATTACAGTGATCGGTAAGCTGCTCGGACAGCTGATGCTTAAATAAGACTTTCCCAAAGCGCATCTTTTGTCTACACCTCCCTGGGCATTTGAACTGATTCCAACCCAAAACAGAGGAGAGGGTGCCGGAGCTGTCTTCTAGTGAGGCTTCGGAAGCGCGCACACCACCCACCGCTTCCCAGTATATTACTCGCTAATGTCCAGTCTCTAGCTAACAAAGTCGAAGGAAATCAGGGCAAGAGTTGCTTTCCAAAGAGATATCCGGGAAGGTAACATACTCTGTTTCACGGAAATATGGCTAACCTGGGACCTGTCGGAGTCAGTACAGCCAACGGGATTTTCAGTGCAGGTATAAACATGTCTCCGGTAAGAACAAAGTCAGGGGTGTATGTTTCATGATTAACAACTCGTGGTGTAATTGTAACAACATACAGGAACTCATGTCCTTTTGTTCACCTGACCTAGAATTCCTCGCAATAAAATGCTGACCGTATTATCTCCCAAAAGAACTCTCCTCGGTTATCATCACAGCCGTGTATATCCCCTCCACAAGCAGATACCAAGACGGCCATCAAGGAACTTCACTGGACTTTATGCAAACATATATCCTGAGGCTGCATTTATTGTAGCCCCACCTGCATTGCTTGCTGTTTGGGGTTTTAGGCTGGGTTTCTGTACAGCACTTTGTAATATCTGCTGATGTAAGAAGGGCTATATAAATACATTTGATTTGATTGTAGCTGGGGATTTTAACCAAGGTAATTTTACAAGGCTACGTAAATTCTATCAGCATATCGATTGCGAGTAACACGCTCAACCATTACTACTCTAACTTCCGCAATGCATACAAGGCCCTCCCTCGCCCTCCTTTTGGCAAATCTGACCATGACTCCATCTTGTTGCTCCCCTCCTATATGCAGAAACTAAAACAGGAAGCGCCTGTGCTTAGGTCTATCCAACACTGGTCTGACCAATCGGATTCCACGCTTTAAGATTGCTTCGATCACCTGGACTGGGATATGTTCCGGGTAGCCTCAGAGAACAACATTGATGTATACGCTGACTCGGTGAGCGAGTTTATAAGGAAGTGTATAGGAGATGTTGTACCCACTGTGACAATGAAAACCTTCCCGAACCAGAAACCGTGGATTGATGGCAGCATCCGCGCAAAACTGAAAGCATAAACCACTGCATTTAACCATGCATTTAACCATGGCAAGGTGACTGGAAATATGGCTGAATACAAACAGTGTAGTTATTCCCTCAAACAAGTAGGTTCATGCTCTACAAGTAGGTTCATGCTCTACAACATTCGCAGAGTACGACCCTGCCTCACACAGGAAGCGGCGCAGGTCCTAGTCCAGGCACTTGTCATCTCCCGTCTGGATTACTGCAACTCGCTGTTGGCTGGGCTCCCTGCCTGTGCCATTAAACCCCTACAACTCATCCAGAACGCCGCAGCCCGTCTGGTGTTCAACCTTCCCAAGTTCTCTCACGTCACCCCGCTCCTCCGCTCTCTCCACTGGCTTCCAGTTGAAGCTCGCATCCGCTACAAGTCCATGCTGCTTGCCTACGGAGCTGTGAGGGGAACGGCACCTCCGTACCTTCAGGCTCTGATCAGGCCCTACACCCAAACAAGGGCACTGCGTTCATCCACCTCTGGCCTGCTCGCCTCCCTACCTCTGAGGAAGCACAGCTCCCGCTCAGCCCAGTCAAAACTGTTCGCTGCTCTGGCACCCCAATGGTGGAACAAGCTCCCTCACGACGCCAGGACAGCGGAGTCAATCACCACCTTCCGGAGACACCTGAAACCCCACCTCTTTAAGGAATACCTGGGATAGGATAAAGTAATCCTTCTACCCCCCCCCCCCCCCCCCCCCCCCCCCCCCCCCCCCCGAAAGATTTAGATGCACTATTGTAAAGTGGTTGTTCCACTGGATATCTTAAGGTGAATGCACCAATTTGTAAGTCGCTCTGGATAAGAGCGTCTGCTAAATGACTTAAATGTAAATGTATAGAGACAAAGTTGCATCGCAATTCAACGGCTCAGACACGAGACGTATGGGGCAGGTTCTACAGACAATCACAGATTACAAAAAGAAAACCAGTCCCGTTGCTGACATCGACGTCTTGCTTCCAGACAAATTAACCTCTCTCGGGTATGTGGGACGATTTCGTCCCACCTACGTAACAGCTACTGAAATTCCAGTGGCGCGATTTTTGAATCGTTAGAAATACTATTACTTCAATTTCTCAAACATATGACTATTTTACAGCTATTTAAAGACAAGAATCTCGTTAATCTAACCCCACTGTCCGATTTCAAAAAGGCTTTACAACGAAAGCAAAACATTAGATTATGTCAGCAGAGTGCCCAGCCAGAAAAAATCAGACAGCCATTTTTCAAGCTAGCATATCATGTCACATAAACCCAAACCACAGCTAAATTCAGCACTAACCTTTGATGATCTTCATCAGATGACACACCTAGGACATTGTGTTATACAATACATGCATGTCTGTTCAATCAAGTTCATATTTATATCAAAAAACAGCTTTTTGCATTAGCATGTGACGTTCAGAAAAAGCATAACCCCCGCAAACTTCCGGGGAATTTACTAACAGTTTGCTAAATTACTCACGATAAACGTTCACAAAAAGCATAACAATTATTTTAAGAATTATAGATACATTACTCCTCTATGCACTCGATATGTCCGATTTTAAAATAGCTTTTCGGATGAAGCACATTTTGCAATAATCTAAGTACATAGCCCGGCATTACAGGGCTAGCTATTTAGATACCCACCCAGGTCAGCCTCCACCAAAATCACATTTCCTATAAGAAAAATGTTCTTACCTTGCTTGTTCTTCATCAGAATACACTGCCAGGACTTCTACTTCAATAACAAATGTTGGTTTGGTCCCAAATAATCCATCGTTATATCCAAACAGCGACGTTTTGTTCGTGAGTTCTAGACACTATCAGAATGCTTCTTCACGGTCCCGCGCATGGCGCATTGGCGTGTCAAAAATGTCTAAATATTCCATTACCGTACTTCGAAGCATGTCAACCGCTGTTTAAAACCAATTTTTATGCCATTCAACTCGTAGATTAGTGATAATATTCCGACCGGGAGTATGCATTGAGCCTAAACAGCCGAATAAAATTTCTCCTCAGAAGCGACTCATGCACGCGCCTCATTCAAAGGTCCTCGGAGCAGCCACTTACAAAAGGTGATAATGTGTTTCAGCCTGAGGCTCCCTCGTAAACCTTCAGTTATTTCCCGGGCTCTGAGAGCCTATCGGAGCCCTGGGAATTGTCACGTTACAGCTAAGATCCTTACTTTTCAATAAAAAGATGCAAGACGCACGACTCCTTGTCAGACAGGGTACTTCCTGCTTGAAACCTTGTCAGGTTTTTGCCTGCCATAGGAGTTCTGTTATACTCACAGACACCATTCAAACAGTTTTAGAAAATTCAGAGTGTTTTCTATCCAAACCTGAACAATAATATGCATATTCTAGCTTCTGAGTTGGTGTAGGAGGCAGTTAAAAATGGGAACATATTTTTTCCAAAATTCTCAATACTGCCCCCTAGCCCAGACAGGTTAAACAACTTCTTTGTGCGCTTTGAGGACAATACAGTGCCACCAACGCGGCCCGCTACCAAAGACTGTGGGCTCTCCTTCTCCATGACCAACGTGAGTAAAACATTTTAAAGTGTTAACCCTCACAAGGCTGCCGGCCCAGACGGCATCCCTAGCCGCGTCCTCAGAGCATGCGCAGACCAGCTGGCTGGTGTGTTTACGGACATATTCAATCAATCCCTATCCCAGTCTGCTGTACCCACATGCTTCAAGATGGCCACCACCACCAAGCCAAGGTAACTGAACTAAATGACTATCACCCCGTAGCACTCACTTCTGTCATCATGAAGTGCTTTGAGAAACTAGTCAAGGATCATATCACCTCCACTCTACTTCACTCTACTTAGACCCAGTTCAATTTGCTTACCGCCTCAAAAGGTCCACAGACGATGCAATCGCCTGCACACTGCCCTATCCCCTCTGGACAAGAGGAATAGCTATATAAGAATGCTGTTCATTGACAACAGCTCAGCATTCAACACCATAGTACCCTTCAAACTCCTCATTAAGCTTGAGTCCCTGCGTCTTGACCCCTGCCCTCTGCAACTGTGTCCTGGACGTCCTGACGGGCCGCCCCCAAGGTGGTGAGGGTAGGAAACAACATCTCCACTCCGCTAATCCTCAACACTGGGGTCACACAAGGGTGCGTTCTCAGCCCTCTCCTGTACTCCCTGTTCACCCACGACTGCGTGGCCATGCACACCTCCAACACAAGCATCAAGTTTGCAGATGACACAACAGTGGTAGGCTTGATTACCGACAATGACGAGACAGCCTACAGGGAGGAGGTGAGGGCCCTCGGATTGTGGTGTCAGGAAAATAACCTCTCACTTAATGTCAGCAAAACAACAGAGATGATTGTGGACTTCAGGACACAGCAAAGGGAGCACCCCCCTATCCACATCGACGGGAAAGCAGTGGAGAAGGTGGAAAGTTTTAAGTTCCTCGGTGTACATGTCACCGACAAACTGAAATTGTCCACAGACAGTGTGGTGAAGAATCACAGAAAACACTCACAAACTTTTACAGATGCACAATCGAGAGCATCCTGTCGGGCTGTATCACCGCCTGGTACGGCAACTGCACCGCCCTCAACCGCAGGGCTCTCCAGAGGGTGGTGCGGTCTGCACAATGCATCACCGGGGGCAAACTACCTGCCCTCCAGGACACCTACAGCACCCGATTTCACAGGAAGGCCAAAAAGATCATCAAGGACAACAACCACCCGAGCCACTGCCTGTTCACCCCGCTATCATCCAGAAGGCGAGGTCAGTACAGGTGCATCAAAGCTGGGACAGAGAGAATGAAAAACAGCTTCTATCTCAAGGCCATCAGATTGTTAAACAGCCATCAATAGCACTGCAAGGCTGCTGTTTACCTACAGACTTGATATCATCGGCCACTTTAATAAATGGAACACTAGTCATTTTAATAATGCCACTTTAATGTTTACATATCTTGCATTACTTATCTCATATGTATACAGTCATGGCCAAAAGTTTTGAAAATGACACAAATATAAATTTTCACAAAGTCTGCTGCCTCAGTTTGTATGATGGCAATTTGCATATACTCCAGAATGTTATGAAGAGTGATCAGATGAATTGCAATTAATTGCAAAGTCCCTCTTTGCCATGCAAATGAACTGAATCCCCCAAAAACATTTCCACTGCATTTCAGCCCTGTCACAAAAGGACCAGCTGACATCATGTCAGTGATTCTATCGTTAACACAGGTGTGAGTGTTGACGAGGACAAGGCTGGAGATCATCTGTCATGCTGATTGAGTTCGAATAAGCTTTAAAAGGAGGGTGGTGCTTGGAATCATTGTTCTTCCTCGGTCAACCATGGTTACCTGCAAGGAAACACGTGCCGTCATCATTGCTTTGCACAAAAAGGGCTTCACAGGCAAAGATATTGCTGCCAGTAAGATTGCACCTAAATAAACCATTTATTGTATCATCAAGGAGAGCGGTTCAATTGTTATGAAGAAGGCTTCAGGGCACCCAAGAAAGTCCAGCAAGCACCAGGACCATCTCCTAAAGTTGATTCAGCTGCGGGATCGGGGCACCACCAGTACAGAGCTTGCTCAGGAATGGCAGCAGGCAGGTGTGAGTGCATCTGCACACACAGTGAGGCGAAGACTTTTGGAGTATGGCCTGGTGTCAAGAAGGGCAGCAAAGAAGACACTTCTCTCCAGGAAAAACATCAAGGACAGACTGACATTCTGCAAAAGGTACAGGGATCGGACTGCTGAGGACTGGGGTAAAGTCATTTTACTGATGTATCCCCTTTCCGATTGTTTGGGGCATCCGGAAAAAAGCTTGTCTGGAGAAGACAAGGTGAGCGCTACCATCAGTCCTGTGTCATGCCAACAGTAAAGTATCCTGAGACCATTTATGTTTTGGGTTGCTTCTCAGCCAAGGGAGTGGGCTCACTCACAATTTTGCCTAAGAACACAGCCATGAATAAAGAATGGTACCAACACATTCTCCGAGAGCGACTTCTCCCAACCATCCAGGAACAGTTTGGGGACGAACAATGCCTTTTCCAGCATGATGGAGCACCTTGCCATAAGGCAAAAGTGATAACTAAGTGGCTCGAGGAACAAAACATCGATATTTTGGGTCCATGGCCAGGAAACTCCCCAGACCTTAATCCCATTGAGAACTTGTGGTTAATCCTCAAGAGGCGGGTGGACAAATCAAAACCCACAAATTCTGACAAACTCCAAGCATTGATTATGCAAGAATGGGCTGCCATCAGTCAGGATGTGGCCCTGAAGTTAATTGACAGCATGCCAGGGCGGATCGCAGAGGTCTTGAAAAAGAAGGGTCAACACTGCAAATATTGACTCTTTGCATCAACTTCATGTAATTGTCAATAAAAGCCTTTGACACTTATGAAATGCCTTTAATTGTACTTCAGTATTCCATAGTAACATCTGACAAAAATATCTAAAGAAACTGAAGCAGCAAACTTTGTGGAAATTAATATTTGTGTCATTCTCAAAACGTTTGGCCACAACTGTATACTGTATCCTACACTATCTATTCTACACTATCTAATGCATCTGAGCCGCTCTGTCACTGCTCATCCATATATTTTATATTTATATATTCTCATCCCATTCCTTTACTAGATTGTGTGTATTAGGTTTTGTCGTGGAATTGTTAGATATTACCTGTTAGACACTGCTGCACTGTCGGATTCGCTACACTCACAATAACATCTGCTAACCATGTAGATGTGGCCGATTTGATTTGTCTGTCTGTATTGAACACCCACTGCTGGTGATTATTGGGGTTGTTAGAGACAGTGGCTAGATGTCTAGTACAGCCTAGTGCCCCTGTCTAACTCAGCACACTGCAGACAGCCTGCGTTGTTATTCTATGGCTCATTGACTCTATCTACGCAGCCAACTATACACTGCGTGAACAAAACATTACATTGAGTTGCACCCCATTTTGCCCTCAGAACAGCCTCAATTCGTCGAGACATGGACTACAAGGTGTCGAAAGCATTCCACAGGGATGCTGGCCAATTTTGACTCCAATGCTTCCCACAGTTGTGTCAAGTTGGCTGGATGTCCTTTGGGTGGTGGACCATTCTGGATACACACAGGAACCTGTTCAGTGTGAAAACCCCGGAAGTTTTGCAGTTATTGACTCAAACCGGTGCGCCTGGCACCTACTACCATACCCCGTTCAAAGGCACTTAAACATTTTGTCTTGCCCATTCACCCTCTGAATGGCACACACACAATCCATGTCTCAAAGGCTTGAAAATCCATCTTTAACCTGTCTCCTCCCCTTCAACTACACTATTTGAAGTGGACTTAACAAGTGACATCAATAAGGAATAATAGCTTTCACCTGGATTCACCTGGTCAGTATGTCATGGAAAGAGCAGGTGTTCCTAATGTTTTGTTCACTCAGTATTGGCTCATGTGGCAGGCCTTATCAGACTCAGTGTTGGCCCATGTGACAGGCCTTATCAGACTCAGTGTTGGCACATGTGACAGGCCTTATCAGACTCAGTGTTGGCACATGTGACAGGCCTTATCAGACTGTGTTGGCTCATGTGACAGGCCTTATCAGACTCAGTGTTGGCCCATGTGACAGGCCTTATCAGACTCAGTGTTGGCCCATGGTAGTTAGGTAGACTCTGATCTACACTGGAACACCACTGGTAGATAGGTAGACTCTGGTCTACACTGGAACACCACTGGTAGATAGGTAGACTCTGATCTACACTGGAACACCACTGGTAGATAGGTAGACTCTGGTCTACACTGGAACACCACTGGTAGATAGGTAGACTCTGATCTACACTGGAACACCACTGGTAGATAGGTAGACTCTGGTCTACACTGGAACACCACTGGTAGATAGGTAGACTCTGGTAGACTCTGATCTACACTGGAACACCACTGGTAGATAGGTAGACTCTGATCTACACTGGAACACCACTGGTAGATAGGTAGACTCTGGTAGACTCTGATCTACACTGGAACACCACTGGTAGATAGGTAGACTCTGGTCTACACTGGAACACCACTGGTAGTTAGGTAGACTCTGGTAGACTCTGATCTACACTGGAACACCACTGGTAGTTAGGTAGACTCTGGTAGACTTTGATCTACACTGGAACACCACTGGGAGTTAGGTAGACTCTGGTAGACTCTGATCTACACTGGAACACCACTGGGAGTTAGGTAGACTCTGGTCTACACTGGAACACCACTGGTAGTTAGGTAGACTCTGGTAGACTCTGATCTACACTGGAACACCACTGGGAGTTAGGTAGACTCTGATCTACACTGGAACACCACTGGTAGATAGGTAGACTCTGGTAATGTAGTGGAGGGTCAGGTTGGTTCATGTCAGTAACCAATCTGAACACCAGTGTTGGTTTGAATCAGACAGACAGACAATACATAAATACTGTTGTTCTATTGCTCTGTATGCTACTCCCCTGTTTCTAACTCTGTTCTCTCTCTCTCTCACAGATATGAAGACATTGAGGAGTCTTCTATGTCTATTTTGCACATGTTCATGGACATCCTGCATTGATCATTTAATTCAAGTTTCACACAACGTTAAACAGAAAGAGAAGATGTGATTAAGTCAAAGTTAAAAAGGAACGTTTTCTACAGGAAAGAAAAAACAAAACCTTAATCTACTCACAACAACAACAGCAGGTACTAACAGCAGAACTACTGTGCTGCACAGAAGCAGACATCATTGATTGGACGGCACAGAAGCAGTCATCATTGATTGGACGACACAGAAGCAGGACTGTGTCTCCATGGAGATCCAGGCGTGTTAGTGGATCTGAGACCGATAAGACTTCTTCTCAGCAGCACAGCGGACTGATTCCATTCTCCAAGTAAAAAAAATTTATTAAAAAAAATACTTTTTCATTCATTATTCAGTGAATTTTGAGACACCTGTAAGAGATCCCAAGATCCCCTTTGTCATCATTTGTGGTGACATACAGCTAACTCATCATGCCAAAGACATGTCTTGGAGAAGGTTTCCCACAATCCTCAGCTTCCTTAAGCCTGTGCCTGTGTAGAAGGGATGGAACCCAGAAAATTCCCTTGAATCTGTATCTGACGTCCGACAACCAACATGAATGACGTCACGATATAAACAACAACACATGACATAAACAATAACATAACAATGAACTAAAACACACTTTGGAGAAATCCTGAATAAGAATTCTATAGCCGTTATTGGTTTGTTTAGCTTTCTACTGCACCCAGAGATCACCAAGAGAGTAGAGCTGTTACAACACTGTGGATTTGAGAGCAATTCTTCTCCATCATCGTCATCTGTTTGGGACTTTACTATTGAGGAAGTAGATTGCCATACAATACGTGACTATAAAATGATAAGGGTCTATCTGCAAAAAAAAGATGATTCTGAGATAATTGGCTTTAACGTTCCCGAAACCTCATTGGTTTGAACGGTGTGATCAATTTTAACGTGTAGTCTTTACCAACATATTTACAGTACTATATAGGTAGACATTGTACAGAACAAAAAATATTTCAATAACTCAGTTTTCACAGAAATGCAGATAGGACCATTCAATTCCAAGGTCTCGACTAGGCCCTCGGTCCTCTGGCAGGTGGACAATAAACTGTAGAAAGACAGGAGATTAATTTATAGTTCCATTGCCTTTTCAAAATGTGTTTCTGCAGATTACATTTTAATAGCCAATATCACAAGTTCATATTATTACAAGGAATACTGTTGTGCTTTATTACATGTTTAATATTGAATAATAAAATACACACACAAGATCTACACACACACAGGATCTACACACACACATAGGATCTACACACACACAGGATGTACACACACAGGATCTACACACACACACACACACACACAGGATCTACACACACACAGGATCTACACACACACACAGATCTACACACACACACAGGATCTACACACACACACAGGATCTACACACACACACACACAGGATCTACACACACACACACACACACAGGATCTACACACACACACACACACACACACACACAGGATCTACACACACACACACACACACACACACACACACACACACACACACACACACACACACACACACACACACACACACACACACACACACACACACACACACACAGGATCTACACACACACACACAGGATCTACACACACACACACAGGATCTACACACACACACACAGGATCTACACACACACACTACACACACACACACAGGATCGACACACACACATAGGATCTACACACACACACACAGGATCTACACACATACACACATAGGATCTACACACACACAGGAACTACACACACACACATAAGATCTACACACACATAGGATCTACACACACACACACAGGATCTACACACATACACACATAGGATCTACACACACACACAGCATCTACACACATACACACATAGGATCTACACACACACACATAGGAACTACACACACACACATAAGATCTACACACACATAGGATCTACACACACACACACAGGATCTACACACACACACACACACACACACAGGATCTACACACACACACACACACACAGGATCTACACACACACAGGATCTTATTTTGTTTTTTCAGACATTCAGAACGGCTTAATTCTCCATGATTATATTTTGTAAAAACTGTGATATGTATCTTTAAAATGAAAAAAAAATTGTATTATTTAATAATGTATGTATTAGCTTTAGATTCTTGTAACCTGTACCTGGGTTATTTTTATATATATATATATATATATATATATATATATATATATATATATATATACAATGAGAGATTGTTCATTAAATGTGACCATTTCACAATGAGTAGCATCTCTCTGTCCTTTCTTTCTGTCGGTAATCGCATAACACATTCCCTAGCTGTGCAACATGTACGCATATGGCTATGGCAGTGCTGTTTGAGCTATGCTCATTACAAAAGCCATCCCTGTTTTTTTATCCGTATTTTAATATCAAAAGTGATCCCTTAATAGTTTGTCAGACAGAGAGAGAGGAAGCCCTTCCAGGTGATGTTCAAATCAAATCAAATTGTATTTGTCATATGTGCCGAATACAAAAGGTATGGATCTTACCATGAACTGCTTACTTACAAGCCCTTAACCACCAACACAGCTCAAGAAATAGAGTAAAGAAAATACTTACTAAATAAACTAAAGTAAAAAAAAAATGAAATAAAATCAAAAACTAACACAAGAAAATTACAATATAAATAGTTTCGGTGGCCATTTGATAATTGTTCAGGAGTCTAATGGCTTGGGAGTCGAAGCTGTTCAGCAGTCTAATGGCTTGGGGGTAGAAGCTGTTCAGCAGTCTAATGGCTTGGGGGTAGAAGCTGTTCAGCAGTCTAATGGCTTGGGGGTAGAAGCTGTTCAGCAGTCTGATGGCTTGGGGGTAGAAGCTGTTCAGCAGTCTGATGGCTTGGGGGTAGAAGCTGTTCAGCAGTCTGATGGCTTGGGGTAGAAGCTGTTCAGCAGTCTAATGGCTTGGAGGTAGAAGCTGTTCAGCAGTCTAATGGCTTGGGGTGGATAAGAGCATCTGCTAAATGACTTAAATGTAAATGTAAATGTTTAGAAGCTGTTCAGGAGTCTGATGGCTTGGGGGTAGAAGCTGTTCAGGAGTCTGATGGCTTGGGGGTAGAAGCTGTTCAGCAGTCTTATGGCTTGGGGGTAGAAGCTGTTCAGGAGTCTTATGGCTTGGGAGTAGAAGCTGTTCAGGAGTCTGATGGCTTGGTGGTAGAAGCTGTTCAGCAGTCTGATGGCTTGGGGGTAGAAGCTGTTCAGCAGTCTGATGGCTTGGGGGTAGAAGCTGTTCAGCAGTCTAATGGCTTGGGGGTAGAAGCTGTTCAGTAGCCTTTTGGGCCTAGACTTGGTGCACCGGTATCGCTTGCCATGATGTAGCAGAGAACAGTCTATGACTAGGGTGGATGGAGTCTTTGACAATTCTTTGGGCCTTCCTCTGACACCGCCTGGTATAGAGGTCCTGGATGGCAGGAAGCTTGGCCCCAGTGATGTACTGGGCTGTAGAAGTCGAGCAGTTGCCATACCAGGTGGTGATGCAACCGGTCAGGATGCTCTCGATGGTGCAGCTGTAGAACTTTTTGAAGATCTGGGGACCCATGCCAAATCTCCTGAGGGGGAAATGGTGTTGTCGTGCTCTGTTAACGATTGTCTTGGTGTGTTTGGACCATGATAGTTTGTTGGTGATGAGGACACTAAGGACCTTGAAACTCTCAACCCGCTCCACTACAGCCCCGTTGATGTTAATAGCGGCCTGTTCGGCCTGCCTTTTCCTGTAGTCCACGATCAGCTCCTTTGTCTTGCTCACATTGAGGGAGAGGTTGTTTTCCTGGCACCACACTGCCAGGTCTCTGACCTCCTCCCTAAAGGCTGTCTCATCATTGTCAGTGATCAGGCCTACCACTGTTGTGTCGTCAGCAAACTTCATGATTGTGTTGGAGTCATGCTTGCCACGCAGTCGTGGGTGAACAGGAAGTACAGGAGGGGACTAAGCATGCACCCCTGAGGGGTCCCAATGTTGAGGATCAGCGTGGCAAATGTGTTGTTGCCTACCTTTACCACCTTGGGGCGGCCCGTCAGGAAGTCAAGGATACAGTTGCAGAGGGAGATGTTTAGTCCCAGGGTCCTTAGCTTAGGTGTTCCTTTTGTCCAGGTGGGAAAGGGAAGTGTGGAGTGCGGTGTTGATGTGAGCCATGACCAGCCTTTCAAAGCACTTCATGGCTACCAACGTGAGTGCTACGGGGCGGTAATCATTTAGGCAGGTTTCCTTCGCTTTCTTGGGCACAGGGACTATGGTGGTCTGTTTGAAACATAGGTATTACAGACTTGGTCAGGGAGAGGTTGAAAATGTCAGTGAAGACACTTGCCAGTTGGTCCCCTCATGCTTTGAATACACATCCTGGTAATCCGTCTGGCCCCGCGGCTTTCTGAATGTTGACCTGTTTAAAGATCTTGCTCACATCGGCTACAGAGCGTGATCACATAGTCGTTAGGAACAGCTGGTGCTCTCATGCATGCTTCAGTGTTGCTTGCCTCGAAGTGAGCATGAAAAGCATTTGGCTCGTCTGGTAGGCTCGTGTCTCTGGACAGCTCGTGGCTGGATTTCCCTTTGTCGTCCGTAATAGTTTTCAAGCCCTGCCACATCCGATGAGCGTCAGATCCGGTGTAGTAGGATTCAAGACTTGGTACTTTTTAGTCCAGGAGTGAGGAAAGGAGTCTGTAGAAGATCAATGGAATAGAACACTCAGTTATACTCTGGTCTCTTTCCCGACCAATCACATTAGAGTATTGGACGCCCAGACTGACCCTGTCCAGTCACAGACAGGCAGAGATAAAAGAGAGAGAGGCAGGAAAGAGCAAGAGAGAGACGGCGAGGAAAGAGAGCGAGGGAGATGGAGTGCAAAGAGAGAGACAGGCAGAGGAGAAAGAGAGGGAGGCTGGAAAGAGAGAGACAGAGATGAGAGAGAGAGAGAGACGGAGAGGAAAGAGAGAGAGAAAGAGAGGAAAGAGAGAGACGGAGAGGGAGAGTAAAGAGATAGAGGCAGGAAAGAGAGAAGCCCAAACCTCACCACTAACAACATTGGACACTTTATGGAACACAAAGCCTTCACTATCTCAGCCTGGAATATCCAAGGCCTGAGGTCATCTGCTTTTGGCCTAAAGAGCAGGAACCTGGACTTCAGCAAAGAAATCAGAAAAACAGAAATTGTCATCCTACAAGAAATAGGGTATAGAGGTGATGGACCCACTGGTTTCCCTCTAGGTTTCAGAGAGCTGGTAGTCCCATCCACCACACTACCAGGTGGGTGGTATAGAGGAGACGGACCCACTGGTTGCCCTCTAGGTTACAGAGAGCTGGTAGTCCCATCCACCAAACTACCAGGTGGGTGGTATAGAGGAGACGGACCCACTGGTTGTCCTCTAGGTTACAGAGAGCTGGTAGTCCCATCCACCACACTGCCAGGTGGGTGGTATAGAGGAGATGGACCCACTGGTTGCCCTCTAGGTTACAGAGAGCTGGTAGTCCCATCCACCAGGTGGGTGGTATAGAGGAGACGGACCCACTGGTTGCCCTCTAGGTTACAGAGAGCTGGTAGTCCCATCCACCAGACTACCAGGTGTGAAACAGGGAAGGGACTCAGGGGGTATGCTAATTTGGTATAGAACAGACCTAACTCACTCTATTAAACTAATCTAAACAGGAACATTTTACATTTGGCTAGAAATTCAAAAGGAAATTAGAGAAAAATGTCCTCCTGTGTGCTACCCAGCTTCTCCATTCTGGAGGGGGGAATCAATCATTTCCAGCCCCACGCAGACTGCAAAATACTCAAAACTCAGGATACTCAATACTCAAAATACTCAATACTCAGGATACTCAATACTCAAGATACTAAATGATCAAGACACGTAATACTCAAGATACTCAAGATACTCAATACTCA